>NC_041715.1:876666-966666 GCF_900700375.1 Denticeps clupeoides
GACACGATGGTGGTGGCCTTGAGACACGTTACAGTCTCACACTTCCAAAATCTAATATTTAATACTGTGATCTCTCCTGGCGCTGTGAATGGCATCATAGAAAGCCACGTTTCTCATCATTTCATGATGTTTTGGAGTAGAGCTTCAGTAGAGCTTCAGGTCCACGGCATCGGGCAGCAAACCAGTCTGGTGTTTCGAGCCTGACAAGTGTAACAAGGACAGAGCTGTCATGCATCACGCCGAGTGTCGAGTTCAAGTGCTGCCTGCTTAACGGGGCTTGTTAACACAATGGCCCTGCAATTAGTCCCACAGCGTCCCTCCAGGGAAATGATATTTAGCTTCACCAGAGAGCCCAGACGCCGGTCTGACATGCGCCTCCCGCGTCATTAATGGGATGTTAAGGAAGGAACCCAAGCTGAGGACAAGACAAAAAGGCTTCTCGTCTTACACCACAAGTATCAGTTGCATGAGGCTTTCATTTCATCAATGGGCCGAATTCACAAAGTTAATACTAGAATCACAGATTTTAAATGTGGCATGTTGGGTCTCTGCTGCAACATTGGAGATCTGAATCACCCCTGAACCAACACGCAGTCGTCCTGACCGACAGTGCTCCTTTTTACCAGACACACTTATCCAGAGCGACTTACATCAGTCCCCCCCTAGAGACACTCAGGGACACGATGGTAGTAAATGGGGTTTGAACCCAGGTCTTCTGGTTCATAGGCGAGTGTCTCACCCACTAGGCCACTAGCAGCCTGTCTTTAATTATTACTTGTTCGTACTTGTTCAGTCTGAACCGTATTTGGACCTGCATGCGGGGGCTGTTTTGTCACGATTTTTCCTACAGTCATTTTGTATTTATGGCATTTACAAGAGGGGACTGTCCCTGTCTCTGATTTACCCGAGAGACACTTCTGGTTCAGAGGCGAGCGTCTTACTCACATACTGCCACCGATTACTTGGCGTGCAAATGAAAACCAACCACGTGTTCTCCTGTTTGAGAACTCCTTACTTTTGGTCAGTGGAGATGGATGTGAAGATATACAGAATACCAGTGCATCAAGGTCCACATTTCTTAATTTTACCCTGAATGTGAGACCTTCTGAGGCCTAATTGATTGATTCTTGCCATCACTACTCTGCCAAGAGATGCTGAAATTGCTATCAAATTCCTATTAATGAGTTTTTGGGAAGATGGTCCCCTGAAGAAGTAGATGGAAGCCAGATGTCAAACGACCTTTAAAAAGGAGGTTCTGCGTAGCAGATATAATCTCCCAATCACGGTGACTACTGTTCCGTACGAGCGCATCGCTGTCGGAACTGCAGGTGCTTTGTCTCTATGCATATTTGATCCAGAGCGAACGTGAGACTGCGGGCCCGGTAACCTGACTCGCAGGTAAAGACGCGTTCTGTAACCAGGCACACCGCACAATGGCGATTGATCATTTGATTTGTTTGTTTTTGGGGAGGTTCTGGCGAATGCTTTCCGTTTACGTGACGAAATAAAATTCGGGATTTAACTGGAAGCGTGAAAGGAGCCACATGGAGGAGCCTGTCCTGGCGGGAAAGGCGCCCACCTGGCAACCCCGCGCCACGCTGCTGAGCGCTGATTGGAGGAGGCGGGGTCACGTGGCGCGGTTGCCAGGAAGCGGCGCGCGGCCGGACGTGAGCGCGGCTGTAGTTTTTAAAAGTGAAGCGAAGTCGCGCTGTTCAGGTAACTTGTCGCCGTGGCGCGGCGGGGACAATAAAACTCGCGATTCTGTTTACGTGGCTGCGTTTGTACTTTAGGCCGCTGGGCTGTAAGAGGTCGAGCGGTAAACTCGGGAGGAGGAGGGCGAGCGGGGCCTGGCGCTCAGCTCCTGCGGTTAGCAGCGAGGCTAACACCCCGTCGGCGGCCAGGAAAACGGGGACAAGCAGAGCGGTTAAAGGCGACAAACCGCGACAAGATTTTGTATAATGAAGACGCCAGTGCTCCTTCCCCCCCAGCCTAACTATTACCGGCATGTGGACGAAATCTCATTCCGCTCACTGGCAGCTGAAATATAAAACCCCGCTGGGTCTGACAGGCGACCATGTGCTGGACTGGTCCGTGTGTGTGTGTGTGTGTGTGTGTGTGTTGTGTGTGTGTGTGGTGTGTGTGTCTCTGTGTGTGTGTGGTGTGTGTCTCTGTGTGTGTGTGGTGTGTGTCTCTGTGTGTGTGTGTGTGTGTGTGTGTGTGTGTCTCTGTGTGTGTGTGGTGTGTGTCTCTGTGTGTGTGTCTCGGTGTGTGGTGTGTGTGTCTCGGTGTGTGTGTCTCTGTGTGTGTATGTGTGTGTGTGTCTGTGGTTAAGTTGAAGACGGCGATATTAGTGTATTTTGGGCAGGTTGATCTCCTGTAGCGCGTTGCTCTTGGTGCTTTCTGAACAGGGGCATCTCTGCGTCTTTTCGTTTCGTCCGCTGTCCCCAGCGTTAGGATCAGTCTCACTTTTTTGCTGTGTCCTCAGCTCCCTCCCTTTTTCTTTCCGCAGGCATCGGCGTCCTGGCCTTCATTAATGTGCGTGCCAAGAGGTTGTGGGATGGCCATTGATGGCCACTGATGGAGGTGACGGCGTGAGGAGTAGGAGGGCGCCGCGCCCTCCCGCCACGGCCGTCCTGCTTGCCAGCGGGCCTCCGGCGGTGCATGACAAGCTCCGCTCCGTCTCAGGGTCCCCTTCACAACGTGCCTACCCCGGCGTGCCGGCGCCGCGCGCCCGCAGAGCCCCCGTCGCCACGTGCCACGTCGCCGGCCCGCTGCAGCTGACGGTGCAGGGCTGCAGGCCTCGCTGGTGCCCGGACCCGCTGAGGTTCAGACCGGGCCTACTGGGCAAGCGGGCGTCCTCGCCCCAGCGGTCCGTCTACCCCGCCTGCCCGTCCCCGCCCAAGGCCGTTTCCGTGGGACGGACCATGCCCGCCAACCAGTCTTCCCCGTGGAGCGGCGCCGAGCGCGGCGTTGTGTGCACACGTGCCAACGTGCCTTCCTGCCCGAGGCTGGACGCTGACGAACCCCAAAAGTTGAGCGTGAAAATGACGCGCCCCTGCGTGTCGTTTAGCGACATGGCCGTCCCGGTCGCGCCGGGCGGTGCCAAAGGAAGTCGCGACTGGGCCGAGGTCCACGCCCAAAACATGCTGAGGAATGGCGCTTACCTCCCAGATGCCCTCATCCCGTCTTTGCCCCCACCTTTTGGCCTTAGTAATGGAGACGACCCGTCCTCAAAGGACAACTCGGTCTGTACGGTGGCCAGTTGTCCCGCTTCTGGCCTTCATCATAGCATTCCGGAGGAGCCCGGCGAGACATCAGCGGCTCCGCCCTCTCCTACTGTTCACTCGGTGACCAATCAGATCTCTGCCATACACCTCACCAGGACGAGCAGTGGCCAGCCGGACCTGGACCCCCCCACTCGTCTTCAGTGTCTAGGGTAGGACATTAGTCCCGATTTCACACGTTTACATTTACCGCCTTTATCAGATGCCCTTACAGTAGGTAGTGACGGGGACAGTCCCCCTGGGGACGCTCACGGTAGTATAGCTACGTCAGTGGACTGCTCAGAACCTGCTTTATATATCATATAAATGTATATATTCCAGTCAAACCAGCATTTCTATTAGAACAGACAATAAAGCCAAATTGTGGAATAAATTATACGACATCACATTGGGGGACAACAGAACGAAGCTGTAACGTAGTATTTTATTCCGGTGTGCTTGGGAAAATCAACAATTTAATTGCTTTTACTAATGAATTGATTCAGGAAACGACTGTCCATGTTTTTCTTTATTCTTCACAAGCGGCACCTTCGCTGCCCTCAGTCAGGAGCCCGCTGGCCTGCCTCAGGACGAGGAGGACGATCTGGACAGTGACTGCAGTGCTGACGATGATGATGGTGAGATTAATACTTCCTTTTACTTTACTTTACCCTACCTGGCAGACGCTTTTATCCAAAGCGACTTACAAGAGGAAGACACCAGCAATTCTCATTCGGTTTCTATAGATCGTGAGTTACAAAACTAAGAGCCGAACATGCAGGGAAATTGGACGAAAATTACTGGATGCGTGTTTGAGCTTGAAATGAGGTGTTAATCCTTGAATTAGTAGAATTTCTCTTCTGTTCCTGCTCTGTTGTAGATGGATCGGTGTGTTCTTCTGGCAACGACGAAGCTCTGGTAGATGCTGCAGAAGATTCGTCTAAGTATGTTCAGTTTATTGTTCTTACGGTTCTGATAGTTTCTGCGTCTGTAGCGTAACATATTTCTGTATTAAAACCTGAGTTTCAGTGGATGGTGTGAACAAAAATCTTTTCCATTGAATTTGGCAATCTTTTATTCAGCGAGTGTAGTAGGATTTGTTCGGAATATTTGTAAATGAAACGACAGCCAGAGCCTTCCAGTCCCTCGGAAGCAGATGTCGGTGTGGCGAACCGGCCCTTTTTACCCCCGTGTGCGTTACTGTTCTGGCGGCTGCCGCCGGTGAAAGGCTTGAGCGTGCAGAGGGCAGTAGAAAGGTCTCCAATTGTCAATCGGTGATAAAAGTAGAACCATCTCTCTGTGATGGGACCATGGGAGGTCCGGACCCCCACCTCCATTGTCACGACGTGACGTTTCGCGGCTCGTTTTGTGCTCCGTTTTTTTTTTTGTAACTCAAAGTGAGGTTTAAAAAAAAAAAAAAGAAAGCCCTCGCACGTAAAAGTCCATGGCAGCGCTCCTGGTGTTTTTTTTTTAAAGTCACCGTCAGACGGGACGCTCCTCGCTACATGACCGTGATGTGAGTGCTGTAATGGAATCTTGGAGGTGACCGTGAAGATGAGTTCATTAGTAATGCTGTGAGTTTAAAGACCTTAATCCTGACATTTTGGTGCGTTTTGTCTTTTAGTGTGGACGATTCGATGTGCACCGAGGCGGAGGACGACCGGGTGGAGAGGCCAGCCTTGGTGCCCAGCCTGTTCCCCCTACGGCCCCCCACCTTGTACTTCAGCACGGCAAACGAAAGAGGTTTCTAGCGGTCTGCTGGCCAGTTTAATACACCAAACCCAATGCAGGCTCGACCCCAGCGTGTGGATTTAAAGAATAATCGTCCGGTTTACTTCATCTGTGTCTCGCTTTGCCAGTGCAACTTTTGCCGTGGGAGCAGAGGAAGCTGCTGAAGTGGAAGATGAGTTCAGTAACCCCCAATGTGGTGAAGCAGACCATCGCCAGGTCTCACTTCAGAGCCACCAAGAGTGAGTTGGCATGTGGACATAACCACAGCATAAGTAGAATTCATTCCTGATCATTCGTTTGTGTTTTAAATTGTTCTTTTTTTTATTGTAGAAAGTGATGACTGGCTTGGTTGCTGGGGTCACCACATGAAGTCTCCTGGGTTCAAGGCCATTCACGAGTATCAGAAGGTAGAGTAAGCACAAATGCTTCCAGGAAGGTTTAAAATGTAGAATTGAATACCCTTTATTGTCACTATTCACATATAGCAGCAGACATATATGTAGAAAATACAATATGTTTATCAGAAATGACTAAACGATAGCGCGGTATATACATATGGGAAGAATAAAGGAACTGAGCGGTGTGTGGGTTGCACGTTGTTCACAGCAATGATTCATTTGTAGAGGATGTTGGGCAGTAATACAGATGTTTGCACAGCTGCAGGATAAAGGGAAGCATGTCCGGGGGTTGGGGGGTGTATAGTGAGTGCGCGTGTGTTGTTAGGTGCCAGTGACGGGCTGACCTTCTTCCTCTCCACCTCCTCTCTCCCTCCTGCAGTTGAACCACTTCCCAGGCTCTTTTCAGATTGGCCGGAAGGACCGGCTGTGGCGTAACCTGTCCAAGATGCAGGCGCGCTTTGGCAAGCGGGAGTTCAGCTTTTTCCCACGGTCCTTTGTGCTTCCTCAGGACTTAAAGCTGCTGAAGAAGGCCTGGGAAGATGGAGGTGGTCGACAGAAGTGGATCATCAAACCAGTACGGCTGTTTCAGATCTCCTTGCTGGGCGTGTCCCACCCTGCACGGCGACCATTTGTAACAAGATAATCGTGTCACCACCCGGTCATAATGTTATGGCTGACTGGTTTCACATTTTAAATGACGCTGTAGATCATTGTTTGGTGCTCCCTCATTTGGACGTATCCAGTATAATGTTCAAAAGATCTTCCACCTGCTTTTTCCAGCCTGCCTCTGCTCGAGGAATCGGGATTCAGGTCATTCACAAGTGGAGTCAGATGCCTCGTAAGAGACCGCTCCTCGTGCAGAAGTAAGTCGCCGCTCTCTCTGTTGTGTATGTACAGCAGCAGCTCTGCGTGTCTCTTCTCTGACTCTTCTCCGTCTTGGCCCCTCGGTGGTGGAATGAACTTCCATCTCAGTCACTGAGCACCTTCACACGGCAGCTCAAGACCTTCCTCTTTAGAGAATATTTAGATGAACTTGTGACCTTCTTCTTGTCTGACTTCTGTATAGAAACTAGAACAGAGTGAATAAAAAGATTGTATTCATAGTTGGGGGTCCTGGTGAACCAGAACTGACCACTTCATCCATGGTGACATGGAAGCACGTTGTAAGTCGCTCTGGATACGGGCGTCGGCCAAACGCCTTAAATGTAAATGTTTTGCCATGTCTGCTGCAGATACCTCCACAAGCCCTACCTCATCAGTGGGAATAAGTTCGACCTGCGTATTTACGTCTACGTGACTTCTTATGACCCACTTCGTGTTTACATCTTCAGCGACGGCCTTGTCCGCTTTGCAAGCTGCAAGTAAGTCACCATTGTTACTACCATTGAAGCCTTAAAACAGCTGCACACACTCAGAATGGAGACCGTTTTCATTTTGCACCTTTCTTCCTGCAGATATTCCTCTTCCATGAAAAGCCTCAGCAACAAATTCATGCACCTGACCAACTACAGCGTGAACAAGAAGAACTCTGAATACCAGACCAACAGTGACCACAAGGCCTGCCAGGGCCACAAGTGGTGAGGGAAGGCTGTGAAAAAATCTCACTTCCTGCAGACCTTTTCTTTATTTTAACACTGACTTCTGGATGTCTGATTCTATGCACCAGGGTCCTTTAGATAAAACTTTTAATTCCAAATCCACGTGTGGTTATTAATTGTAAATGAGCGAAATTCTGTGCAATTGAGGCAAGTGTGACGTGTCTCACTCCACATAGAGACATGGCACACTATTTCTTGCCTGCTTCAGAGCTGATAATGATGTTCTTTCAGGGCTCTGAAGGCACTATGGCAGTACCTGAGTGCCAAAGGAATCAACACTACCCAGATATGGGAGATGATCAAGGACATGGTCATCAAAACCATCATCGCGTAAGTCACTTATGAAGCTTCAGCAATGCCGCTTATGTCTGATTTAATGCTGAAAATGATTCTGTTTGTCAGCATTGCAGGTGCAGTTTGACCCCAATAGGCTTCTACTGCCACCTAATGGTGGCTATCATTTTCCATTTTTGAAAATGCACATAAAACTAAAAAATGCACATAAATCTGCAGGTCTGACCCCTATGTGAACATGCTGGTGAAGGCGAATGTGCGTTCACCCTACAGCTGCCATGAGCTCTTCGGCTTTGACATCATGCTGGATGAGAACTTGAAGCCCTGGGTTCTGGAGGTGAACATCTCCCCCAGGTAAAATGTGTTTATATATGGCATCAGAATCGCCTCTTTCCTCTTATAATTCTATCTAAGATATTTCCAGAGTGTTTCCAGCTCTAGTGATGCTGGTTGAGACAAAGACTACACTGAATTTGAGTGTGTTTATGCTCTATTCGCATGATATTAATCTGTTGTTCTTTCCCAGAGGGTTCCTCTTGTTCTGCTTCCTGCAAATCAATCACACAGGAAATTGTGAAAGGATAGCTGATTAGAAGAAGTTCTTGTGCAATCAGAACGCACTTCCTACTTGATAAACGTAACCATCATAAATATTTTTCTCTTGTAGCCTGCACTCCAACACTGCCCTGGACGTGAGCATCAAGGGCCAGATGATCCGGGACGTGTTGAACCTTGCCGGGTTCGTTGTTCCTCGGCGAGAGGAGATGCGACCTGCGGCCTGCGGCAGCACCAGCAGCTCCACCAGCAGGTCTGCTGAGGTTTTCATTGAATAAAAAGTTACTAAAGGTACCATCACACAGCAGCAGACTCGGTATTGACTAATGAGCTGAAGCCGTAGCCCCTATAAACCGCTGCTGTTAAGTGTAATGATCATTAAGAAACAATTAATCAGGTATGACGTGACCGTGGTGGCCTAGCAGGTATGGAAATGGACCTGTAATTTAAGGGCCGTGGGTTCATATCTTGGAACTGCCATGAGGTCCCCTCGATGAAGGTACCGTCCCTGTCATGGCCCCCCACTGCTCACCAAGGGTGATAAAGGGTCAAATGTCACCATGTGCTGTGCTGCAGCGTTTCGCAATGGACAAAACAACCACTTTCATGTGACAACTGGACAAATCTGTCCAATAAAACAAACCGAACGGTTTTCAATTTTTCGCTTTTCAACATTGCCTGTTTTTGTGTGTGACAGTCTGTGTGGAGGTGTGTGGGAGAGATCTAGACCAGAGCTGTCCGCTGATGAGAAGGTTAAAAGAGCCTTTTACCTTAGTCAGCGCTTCGCAGACCAGGTACGTATGCGCGTACACACACGCACGGCGAAACTGCGATCTGCTGCTTGTTCACTTTTACACTCCTTGTTGTCTGTATCTGTTTTTCTGGAAGCTTCGTAAGTGTGAACTGCAGTGATGTCACCACGGGGTAAGAGAGACAGGGCGGGTAGTGGGCTTTCAGTCATAGGCTGTAGAATAGATTTGAATTTGTGTCCGAGGGTGAAGTTTGGTGCTTTCGTGGTGCCAAATGCTCTGATTTTACTGAACATCATGAAAGTAAATCATGTTGAGTATGAACAATTTCACAAGTGTTAAATTGGCCTCTAAATAACATTACAAAATAAGTAAAGGACAGAAAATAATAACGGCACACTTTTGATCCATTCGATTTCGGTGCCAGAACAAGTCAGCCACCAGCAAACTTTTCTTATGAAAAAGCAGTACTTTTTAATTTCATTTTAATGTTTAAAATCATTCAGGATCCAGCTTCAAAAATTCTGGTATGGAACGGAATTGAAAAAATGTTGAATGATAAGCAGCACCAGCTTTGTCTGAGCTGTATATTAGTGCAAAATATTACGATATGAATGTTCCCTTGGTCACGAATTCATATATTGTGAGTAAGGCTGTCATGATTATTTTTTTATTATTTTATTTTTTTTTACGAATAATTGTGAATGAACTAGTTGTGTTTTTTGTCATTATTTTAGACTAAGACTTATTGTAGTTTAAAGATTTTTTAATGAAGGAGCTTAAAAACCTGAAACATGGTAAACGGGATTTCTTGTTCATTTACACCTTATATAAAATACGGCGGTATTTTGAGACTTGTTCTTATTGATTCAGTGAACGTGTAGTTATTAGGCCGTATCGGCCAGCCCTGGCTCGGTAGGAAGCAGGATTCGTGATGAATGGTGTCCTGTGACCACTCTTGATAAAAGGCTTTTGTACTTTTTGCGCTGCAGTCGTGACTGCTAAACGGGATGTGGTTTGCTTGTCAAGCAGATTTTTGACCAGATGAGAGCGTGGTTGGGTTTTTTTTTCCTGCTGCTTTCATGTTTTCAACATGATGATTTGTAATGTTTGTGGATGTACATAGATTATAACTGGAATACTGGGTTTTTACAGTCCTGGAAATCCTGGAAAATTTTGGGTTTGGAATTCAAAGCAAATTATCATAACCCAGGCATTCAAAGTTCAGTTTGTATATGTTATATAGAATAGTGCATCAGGCTTAATTAAAATATTTATGCAACGCACCACATTTTAACTCTTCGTACTGGCTCGTGTAGCTCATTACACCATCTTGGTCATTTTACTTGCATATATTGGTTTTGCATAAACATTATTTTATTAAAGTGTTGCAGTTTTGACACCCATTATATATTGAAGTATATATTGAGTTTTATTGTGGAAGTTTGTTTTAAGAAGTGAGACTAGTTTTCTGTGTCCCGTGCATCACATGGCAACTGCTTATGTGGCTTTTGTCATAACTTTATATAGAACGACAAGTACTACATACAGGTCACAGTTATTCATAGTTCTGACCACTAGTTCTGGGGATAAAGAAAAATGAATCTTCATAAACCTTTATGATAAATTGACCTTCTTGAAATATATACTTTTATCAAATATGCAGTGAAATATCAGAGTGTAATTGAAAAGTGGTGGAAATGCTTTTGAAAAACGTGTAGGCTGCTAACCGGCGGCCGTGCTCTTTCGTGGCAGGAGTTGTTCTCGTCTGTGCTGGACGTGTTGACTCCTGATGATGTGAACGTGCTGGCCGAGGCGGAGGATGAGCTCAGTCGGCGGGGCGAGTTCGAGCGCGTCTTTCCCTCGCCGGCGTCCTCGCGCTACCTGCGTTTCTTTGAGCACCCTCGCTACCTCAACATCCTTCTCAGCCAATGGGAGCAGAAGCACTGGCAGAACCGGAGTCAAGGTTCTCCTCCCTTTCTCTGTTATATGTAGTTTTGAAAGGGTTAAATTTATCTTGTCTGTTAACTATTAGTGTATTTTGGTGTGTGTAGGGTGTGTGTGTGTATATATAATTTTTATAATTTTTTCTAGGAGTCAGCCTACTTCGGAACCTGTGCCAGAAAGGAGTTCACCTCGGCCATCTCTCCGACACGGCACATCGCGTGAGTAGCGCAGCCGGAAGTATCTCGTCTCTGGTTTCTTGCACAATTAATATGTTCAAATTTGTCACTTTGCTGTCACTTTGTAACAGTGGTCATCTGCAGCCTATTCTGGGTGCGTTGGGGACGACCCAAACTGCAATCCCGCTGAGACAGACGGGAGAAGAAGGTATACAAAATCCAACTCACGCACAGTTATTTATTTCAGTCTCCTTCCCAGCCTCAGTAAAACTTCCTTCGCCCCTGTCTGTAGCGTGCTGGTGTCCCAGGGTCCCCGGTCCGCCGAGGAGGACGACGTCTCGGATCGCGAGGTTCACTCGGTCACCTCCAGCCTCCCCGACATCAGCCTGATGGACTCTGGGAGCCCGAGTCCGAGCTCCAGTCCGAGCTCCAGCCTGGCCAGTGACCTGTGAGCTGCTTGCGGTGTCAGAGACGTGAAGGTCCAGTGTCATCTTCGCTCCTGGTTTATCAGACAGCGGCACGGTGGCGTTACATGATTGTAATTCCATCTTTATTAACATGATCAAACACATGAACATTCAGTACTTGTCTCACCTGAACAGTCCTGTCGTACCTAGTTTAAAAATTGCACAACGGTGCCTATGGCTGGAGTTTTGAGGTTCTTTCACTCGCCCAAACCCAGCGTTTACTTAATGCAGAGTGGTGACACAGTGCCATGTCATCTTACATAAGCTTTGGTAAATAATGTCACTTTTCGAGAGGTGGCTTTATGGCTTCATGAACACCGTTGCTGCTTTCTTTAAAACTCATTTTTTAAATCCCTTAAAAAAAGGGGGGCCAGGCTGTCAGGTGAGAGCCGGCGGCCCTGGAGAGAACGCTGCCAACAGGGCGGGGCGCGGCCGGGCACACAGTAACACGAGCCAATCGGATTTACCTACGTCGTTTGTTTACATCGCAGTTCCGCTTTTGGTACTAGTTGTAAAAGAAAAAAAAAATTATTATACAACAGGATTTTTAAAATGTTGGAGGAGGTTGAGACTTGATGATAATTTAATATTTAAATATGAACTCTTTTTAACTGGGGGATTTGTGCTCATTGTTCAGGGCTTTTGGAGTTAAAATATCATAATAAATATTTGGCAATGGAAGTGAAGTGGTCCACCTCGTTATTTCTTTCCCTTCTTTCACCAAAGGTTCTCTGGGATCAAAACGGTAGCCATGTTTTTATATATATATATATATATATATATATATATATATGTGTGTGTGTGTGTGTGTTCTCTACACATTTGGCTCTTAAAGATCAGGTCCTGAGTAACAGTCCAGTCCATGTGTTTTGTTTATGACGTTTTTTAAAAACATTTATTTAAATGCGGGAAATTAAATTTCGCCTCCTCACTCCATAGTGGACGACTGCAGACCGGACACTTCCTCCTCAGGGCGGGTTTTTTTTTTTTTTTTTTTTTTGTATATGTACACAAACACACACACACACACACACACACACACACACACTGACCGAAATGCCCCTTGACAGTCCTCCGCCTGCCAGCGTGGGCTCAGCTGCGCGTCCTGATTTAGTTCACGGCGACATCATGGTCCGCACAGCGCGGTGAGGCGAGCCGAGAGCCAGACGGTCCCGACATGGAGCCGCCACCGGAGGTAAAGCGGCGACTAGGACGGCCTGTCGCATGTGTCGACGGTGCACTTTTATTTATTCACTTGTTCTGCCAGTGTTCACACGTCTGTGTAACTTGAAATCTTTTACTCGGCTTGACTTTGCTTTACTGAAGCTTATGACGTTTGCATGTGCAGAATTCTGCAACTTTTTCCTGTTGGTTTGTGGTGTCTGGTCGTGGCCCGGCGAGTAAAACAGTCGCCTCTGAACCAGGTTCAAAACCCCACTTCCCACCAACATGTCCCTGAGCAAGTCTGTCCCTGTCTGGGTCTTTACGTTGGTAAAACCGTAATGGCCGCGTAGACATTATTTTGAGTGAAGAGGTGATGCTTGTGTGTGTGTGTGTGTGTGTGTGTGTGTGTGTGTCGCCAGGTTATCATCATCTGCTGACGTGTGGCGTAACGGCTGCGGCTTTTCTGTGCAGGATGTTGTGTTGATCTTGTCATGCGCTCAGGGTGTCCTCTCACGTTCGTGCTCTTTAAAGGTGCCGTTCCTCGACGAGGGCCTGGTGATGAAGAGCACAGGTATCTCTCGTGACCCCAACTTGCATGATGCACGGGAGCATGTTGCTGTGAACATATTCAGCCACCAGTGACCTCTTAACGTACTGAATTTAAATTAAACAGGCCCATGCTCATTCAAAGCCTTAACAAAAAGTTTTATTAAGGTTGATGGTTAAATACAGAGGACACGTTTCACCGTTTCACCGTGTCACCATGTGCTGTGCTGCAGTGTCTCACGATGACAAAAAGTAGCGGGTTTTAGTAGCCTGTTTGGTAAAACAGTCGCCTATGAACCAGAAGACCCAGGTTCAAACCCCACTTTCTACCATCGTGTCCCTGAGCAGGACACTTAACCCTGAGTGTCTCCAGGGAGGGGACTGTCCCTGTAACTACTGACTAAGAGCGTCATAAACAATCACTTCAACTAACATATTAGATAATTGTGATATGGAGCAGGGTGGAACTGGTCATGGTGCAGTAGAGTAAAATGGTGCTTGGTGACCACTGTAAATGTGTGTGTGTCCCGGCAGACTGACCGACCTGCAGCAGGGTGGTCTCTCCTCTCACTCTCTTCCTCGCAGGACCCGAGCCCGACGCCGACGTCTACACGCGCTTCATGCTCAACCACAACTGCTACGACACCATCCCCACCAGCTCCAAACTGGTCATCTTCGACACCACGCTGCAGGTCAGTCAGGGTCCCACCCGTCCACCGAGGGCCCCTGTGCAGGAGGTCTCAACCTGGACGTTCCCCCTTCTTCTCTCAGGTGAAGAAGGCCTTCTTTGCTCTGGTGGCTAACGGCGTGCGAGCGGCTCCGCTGTGGGACAGTAAACTGCAGACCTTCGTAGGTGAGCGTGGCCGAGAGTTTATAATGCAACCTGCATGCTGGGAACATGGACACGCCCGCGATGATGATGATGAAGCAGCACCGGCGAGGCCGCTGAAACGCGACCCACCGCCGGTTCCTAATTTTAGGCGGCCAGCTGGGCACCGGCGTCTAGTGTCTGTTGACAGGGCGGCCAGATATTAATAACCCGGCCGCTCTTCGTGTCTTCCAGGCATGCTGACCATCACAGACTTCATCAACATCCTCCATCGCTACTACAGGTCGCCCATGGTGAGGGAACATCTGACTTCAGCTTACTGATTATCAAGTGATTATATTTTTGTGACTTTGGTAACTGTGTGTAGTTGTTATCTCTCCTGTGGGCCACACACCACATGCTTTGGTTTTATTACGTAATAAATAATATTTCATAGCACGAACACATGCTTGTTTTTTCCCCTGCAGATCACAGTTTAGAATCTCCGCGTTCTCAGCACTTTCGGCGTCACGCCACAGCTTGAAAACTTGCAGATGCCTGCAGTTTTTTTACCCGGTTTTACACATTTGATCGTGAGATGAATATTGAAATAAGATGATCAGTACTGGCTATGCTTTGATTTCCCATAGAGAGTTTCAGGAAATATTAGTAAAAAAGATTTTTCGGTGTTTTCTTATGGCTTTGCTGAGCTGTAGTGGTTTGTAGACGGTTACTTTAGCACATATCAAGGCGATCGGCGCACCGTTTCGCATGAAATCTCGTGACACGCCGCAAACAGGCCGGTGATTCCTCTGTTATCATTATTGCAGTGTAGTGTTGTGTCTACTGTGTACTGGTGGAGTAGTAGTGGTGGGTTTGAAATGCCCGTCCAGTCACCTCGTCTCCTTAAAATAGAGCCACAGATTCTGGTATCCAAGGTGAGCCAGATGATGACTGCCTGAAGATCTTTCACTGCTTTTTGATCTTAACGCCCGTATGGTCTCTCAGGTACAGATATACGAGCTGGAAGAGCACAAGATTGAAACGTGGAGAGGTGACATTCTAAAAATACAGATATGTTGATGTGCACCAAGTTATCCAGTCTGTTCACTAGTGTGTGTGTGTGTGTGTGTGTCTCTCTCTGGCCTCAGAGGTGTACCTGCAGTACTCCATCCATTCGCTCATCAGCATCACCCCCGACTCCAGGTAAAGACTCGCCATACATCCGTTTCACCAAAGAACAAAAGAAATCAGGTCACAAAAAGAGCCGTCAACATGTTTTTCTTCTCGCCTACGTGACACTGTTCTAAAATGTCCCCGTCTGTATTCAGAAATTCAAACGGACCATGAGACAGTTTCAACAAACAGCACAGCCTGCTGTTACTGGATAATTGATTGATTCTATTGGCACATTATTCTGTTCTCTAATCATTTATCAGAGCTCCTTACAGTCAGTAGTTACAGGGACAGTCCCCGTGGAGACACTCCGGGTTAAGTGTCTTGTTCAGGGACACCATGGTAGTAAGTGGGATTTAAACATGGGACTTCTGGTTCAGAGGCGAGTATGTAACCCACTTGCCTATGCACCATATTTGGACCTTCAGAGCTCCGTTGACCACCTGCTTCCTACCAACAGCCTCTTTGAAGCCATATACTCTCTGCTGAAGAACAAGATCCACCGGCTGCCCGTCATCGACCCGGAGACGGGGAACGTCCTTCACATCCTCACGCACAAACGCATCCTCAAGTTCCTGCACATCTTTGTGAGAGCACCTCTCTCCCTTATATTTCATCTAACGTTTAAGGAGTCAGGCTGGACAGTAGGTGACTAGGACTGGACCTGTGATGAATCTTCCCACAAACAGGGCTACTCCATCCCGAAGCCGCGCTTCCTGCAGAAGCGGATAGAGGAGCTGCAGATCGGAACGTTCCAGGAGATCGCCACGATCCCGCTGTCGGCCACGGTGTACGACGCGCTGTCCTTGTTTGTGGAGCGGCGGGTGTCGGCCCTGCCTGTCGTCGATGAGGAAGGTGCGTGGCAGATTTTCATCTCCCTGAACCACATCTGCCCTGATCACAGCACGGCGTCAGTGTGTTGTTTTTGCCGTCTTGCTTTCTTTTTCTTGCTAATCTAGTCCATCTTCATAGAAATGAGCCGTGCGCGATTCGGATGCCCTCGCAGTGCAAGTTGTTGGAGGTTTTGTCTGAAACGCCTCAATCTCTTTTGTCTTTGCAACAGGAAAAGTGGTGGCCCTGTACTCCAGATTTGATGTCATTGTAAGTCATTTCTATAGTCAGCAAGTAGTGGTGGCATTAGGATTTTATTTCTCATTTCATAATGACCCTGTTTAATATAGATATTTGAATAGTTTCTCAGACCTCATTATACAGGGCCTTTACGTATACATTATACAGATATATTTGGGCGTGTCAGTAAACAGGTTTACCTTGTACAATATGAGCCCATTGGATTTAATGATTTAGTCAAGGTCTAATAAAATCTGATGTCCATTCATGTTTATTTTAATAAATAAAATACATACGCTTACAAATCTGTTGCCACGGGATACCAATCGTCTAAACTACATGTAAAATTCGAATGCGTAACTGTTGATGTGAATGTTACAGTAGACGCATTCTTGCTAAATTTTTGCATATGGGCCAAGTTAAAGATGTACAAATGACATTAAAGATTTACGAGTGGTTTATTACGTAAATCACAACGACACAACGACTCTCTTTCGCTTGCTTGTGCGTTTCTTTTTTTGCATGGACAGCGTCAACGTGAAGTGGTCAAGTTTCAAAACGCCTTCGGTGCTTCCGATCCATCATTGAAATGTTTCTGCAGAACCTTGCGGCACAAAAGACGTACAACCATCTGAACATGACGATGCGCGAGGCGGTGGTGGGGCGCATGTGCTGTGTGGAGGGGGTGCTAAAGTGCTACCCACACGAAACCTTGGAAATAATCATCGACCGCATCGCCAAGGCAGAGGTGGGTCACGCTAGAGCTGTACATCTTGACCCTGATTGGCTCAATTTACTTCATTTTAGTTGGCTCGGGTCGAGTCCAGGTTGAACCTGCGCTCTCTGGTATCTTTTCATATGATTTGCTGTAAAACTGTTTTAATAAATGTCCGTTTTTTAATGAAAGGAGATGTGAAGATTTGACTTGAAAATCTCAGTCAACGTTGTCAGGTGATTAAATTTTTAATTACGCGAGAGAATGGATGTGAAAACGGATGCTGAGGTTGTGAAACGGAGGCAAGCAGCTTTTGAACAAATTTCCTTTCCCTCTATGAAAGCCAGGCTTCTAAAAATCTGTACTTGTCTGCTCGGAGACTGTCTGGTTCGTGTGTGTGTTCCGTTGGGTTCCATAGGTCGTCACCTTGTTCTCCTGCAGGTTCACCGTCTGGTGCTGGTGGACCAGGATGACAGGGTGAGGGGGATCGTCTCGCTTTCCGACCTGCTGCAGGCGCTTGTCCTGGACCCAGCAGGTATTGACGCCCTTTTCTCTTAGCACCTGTGGAGGTTCCCTTCCAGCCACCTCCACCTCTCCACAGACCCTTTCCTGGCCCAGGTAGGCTCCCCAGTCGACCTCCTGTCCTCCCTGGTCTCTGTGCCAGCAGAGAAGCTTCTCCCGCCTCTCCGTTGCTGCTGCTTTTGAGCCCCCCTGTTCTCTGCTCTCCTCCTGGCCTTGTGAAGCCAGGGGACGGTCAGGTCCAGGGCTCTGGTTGACTGGGGGCCTGTGAGACCTGCCGCTCCTCGTATTTGACGCCTTTGGCCGACTACGCTGCTGAGGTGCTCAAATAGGATGGAAGCTGCTTCAGAGTGAGCTGGACCCTTTCTGAATTGTGGTGCTTGTGGCAATGAATCATTGTCACAAAAAAAAAGATGCGAAACAATTTCAAGCACAGATGGACACATTGTGTCCATCAATATATGTTTCTTTGCTTAGCCATGCTTTTTGAATGCTTTTTGTTTTCGTTATGTTCATGATATTCTTCACTTGTTTTGATGGTCTGATATCTGATGCTTTCTGCATGCTGCACAAACCACCAGTGGTGCCAGTGCTTCAGATCCATGGAGATTTTGCATGATGTTGAGCACACTGCATGAGATACTGCCGGTGAAAGTGAATTATGGCACGTGATTAACAAAGCTGCTTCTGCTGCGACCATCTCCATGCCATTTGGAGCTCATATCTTCACCAAAAAATGTTTTTTTTTCTTCTTTCCTACCAGAGATTTCCACGGCGCAAGTGGAGGGCGGTAAAGAGTGGGACGGGGGAAATGGTCAAAGCGTGAGGGGGGGCAATGTACATACGTGTCACCATGAAATATGAAACTGCACTTGCAATTTTGTATGAATAATGTTAGACCAGTGGGTCAATGTGATTAAATAATAAATGTTATGCTTGAAACTATTCTCTAATTGGATGAGTTTGTGAAACTATGACTTTGTAAAACTCTTTGTATATTTATATTTGTGTAAAAATAAAAATGATTGTTTCATCTTGTCTTTTGTCTTATCTGAACCACATGACAGCTTCATTTCTGATAGAATGGACTCATCGTTCAGAACAATTTATTGATCTGTCTAGATAGTCTTATCATATTCTATGACCTCCATAGATGTAGATGAGTGATGCACAAGGGCCAGCTCTTAAGAACACATTATGAATGCATTCTTAATCTGATAATGCAATATAATAAAATTCATAATATGTACATTCATAAATGCACAAGCTAAATCTTCTGAAGAACTATTGATATTTGAGTGTGTTAGACAAATTAGACAAATCTTTGTGATGAGGGTGCATTATCTGAAACTGAAACTATATTTACCTTCTTTTTTTTTTTTTGTCTCTGTTAAAAGCAAATGTTTACCTGAGTTGTGTTGACTTGTCAGTTTCTCACATCCTGTTCCTGCAGCCTGAAGGCTAACAATGTCTGAATGATGCCACTCGAGCAGATGATGAGCCTCTGTCTCTCTCGCTCTCTCTCTCACTCTCTACCTCTCTCTCTTTCTACCTCTCTCTCTCTCTCTCTGTACCTCATTAGTCAAAAGTCTGGATTATTATTACATAACCTGACGTTACTTTTATTTTGTACAATAATGTATTAATATTCCTCAAAGTATGACTGTTTTCTGCAGTCCCTCCTCCTGTGTAAGCTGAAACAGGACCTTGACACACGGCTCTTTTTTTGTTGGTTCTGCTGTTGGGATCTAGATCTAGAACAGGTGATGACAGTCACTGTTCAGGTGTATCAGGAGCCTGTTTGCTGTTCACCTGACAAGTTTACCTTCTACACGCAGAAAGTCAAACAGTCTCCAAGGGGAGGGAGGTGTCTCAGGTGTCTCCTCCTCAGCTCTTTCTCTCTGAGGGAATCTCAGCGACCAGACGTCCTCTTGTCTGGAAGACGCCTTTCTTCTCTCAATAACCTTGAGGCACCAGGAGAAGAAGAAGAAGAAGAAGTATCAGCTTTAGAAGAGAGGACCTTTGAATGAGACAGCATGGAATCCGTAACTCCCAACACCCAGCGGTGAGTGTAGCACCCGTTCAGTGCGAGTCCAGCACGTGACTCTCACCGTTTCATTGAATATGTGCGTCCGCAGGAAGCTGTTTGGAATCAATGTGCCGAAGAAGAAGAAGAAGAAGCAGCAGCAACCCAAGGGGCTTGTGATTGCGAACAAAGACGCGTTGGGTAAGGCCTGAAAGGCAAACACAGGGGCGGCTGCTCAGTGAGAGTTGAGCAGGTAATGGCAGTAAAAACTAGACTGTATCAACAGAAGCTCACGACGGCTTTTATGGCATGTGAAGCATGGAGTTTGTGCATTTTTACCGTTTTACAGCATTTACCAGGCGCCCTTATCCAAAGCGACTTACAATCAGTAGTTACAGGGACAGTCCCCCCCTGGAGACACTCAGGGTTAAGTGTCTTGCTCAGGGACACGATGGTAGTACGTGGGGTTTGAACCTGGGTCTTCTGGTTCATAGGTGAGTGTGTTACACACTAGGACACTACCAACAACAACAGCAACATTTATTTCTTATTTAGCCATTAATCACATACAGTACGTCTCAATGGGCTTTGACAGGTCCTACAGTTGACCCCCCCACACTTGACCCTTCTGCAAACTCCACACAAAAAAAAGAAAGGAAGAAACGTTGGGAAGGAGAGAAACATGCGTGTCCATAATGATGCTACTGGTCCATTTGAAGATCCCTATAGCTGTAGTTGTAACGGTGGTGGTGGCTGTGGTGACCCTCTGGTTTGTTTCATTGTATGCCCTCATTTAGCAGTTGTCAGGAACCAGGATTTATTTGCTGGTCTCTTCACTGGGGTCTGCCAGTAGTCTGGGTGCTTGATTCAGTATCTTGAAAAAAAAAACAAACAGAAGCATCGTACGACCGGTACTGAAATACGTGGTTATGGTGGTATATTGGTGCTACAGGGTCTGCGTCCCGAACACTGACCCCTTTTGCATGAATTCTTCCGTTTGCCTTTGAGATGTTCTACCATTAATGTCCCAGAATATTGTCCCATTAGTGCAATTAAGCTTAATGTCGTCATTTCCTCCACAGAAGCCAGCGATGTCAGTGAGACCCAGCCAGACGACCCTGCCATGTTGCAGGTTCCAGACAGTGCTGGTTGGGCTGGGAACTTCAGTCTGCCTCCTGCCAGGGAGGTGCCCAAAACCAAGAGGTACTCATGCACCACATGAAAAGCTCAAATTTCGGTTTTGTAGCTGGTTAGGTAGATGGCCACAGGTTTTCCACACCAGTTTTAGGATTTATAAAATGATACATGATACAGCATACGTTGTTGTTGAATTCTGTTGTTGAGGTCCAAGCTTGTGTCCAAGATTCTGGAGAGCGACAACAAGCCCAAACCTTTCCAGGTAGGTTTACAGTAAAGCTATTATCTGTCACACACCGTCACCCATCCTGCTGAACCGAGGACTGGAATCCATGCAGATATCCATCAACATCACCGAGGCCAAACAGCTGGTTGGGGAAAACGTCGACCCCTGTGTGGTGATTGAAGTGGGAGACGATAAGAAGCAGACCACGGTTAAAGAAGCCACCAACTCGCCCTTCTACAACGAGGTGAACACATCACTTCCGTTTCACTGTCGGCGTTCATCTTTAACCTCCATTGCTGAATAACACAGTCCCTCTTTTCCACAGTATTTTGTTTTTGACTTTTTTGGCTCCCAAGAGACCTTTTATGACAAAGTCATCAAACTGTCTGTAAGTAAACTTGTGCAAATGTTAAATAATACGTGACTTGTTCTGTAATCTCATTAATGTTGGTCAATTCTGAGCAAATGTGTGTTTGTGATGAATGGTGTTCCTTCCTTTTAGGTGATGCACTCTAAAATAATGAGGGGCTTTTGCATCGGTTCCTTCAAGCTGGATGTAGGAACGGTCTACAGTCAGCCAGGCAGGAGTCCCCTCTCCGCTTTACACCACTTGGGTTTTGTCTTTATTGTCTTTATTATTCCCTATCTCACGTCATTTTGTCCCCCTCAGGTCATCAGTTTTCTAACAAATGGGCCATGCTGATGGACCCCACAGACATCCGCACAGGGGTCAAAGGTTACCTGAAGTGTGACATCAGCGTCACAGGGAAGGGAGACTCGGCACACTCCTCGCAGAAGTTCAGCGACGCTGAGGAGAACATAGAAAAGTAATTTCTTGCGTAGCATTTACACACCTTGAAGAAGGCCGTGCATGGGTGGTTGTAGCCTAGTGGGTAACACACTCGACTATGAACCAGAAGACCCAGGTTCAAATCCCACTTACTACCATCATGTCCCTGAGCAAGACACCTAACCCTGAGTGTCTCCAGGGGGGACTGTCCCTGTAACTACTGATTGTGAGTCGCTCTGGATAAGGGTGTCTGGTAAATGCTGTAAATGTATGTTAATGACATGTTAGCGACTGAATAATTGAGTGCGACTCTGGCATTATGTGGCCTGGCGGTTAAGGAAGCGGCCCAGTAATCAGAATTTTGCCGGTTCGAATCCTAAGCCGCCAAGGTGCCACTGGGGTCCCCTTGATGAAGGTTCTGTCCCCACACACTGCTCCCCGGGCGCCGGTCATGGTGCCCACTGCTCACCAAGGGTGACGGTTAAATGCAGAGGACACGTTTCACCGTGTGCTGTGCTGTGTATCCCAATGACCGTCACTTCACTTTCATGTTGAGCATGAGCTTAGTAAAATGAAACAGGCAGTGTACTTGAAATAATACTTTAAATATTTGTTTGCACGGTCCATGTATGAAAATGACTCCCTGAAGTTTAGCTACATCTGTGGCTCTTTAGCAGCCCTCCATTCGCTGCTCAACATCCATCCAGCTGCTCCTCATCTGATCTGTTAATCCAGGAACCTGCTGCTTCCCCCGGGGTTCCCCTCCAAGCGGCCGTGGGCCCGTTTTTATGTGAAAGTGTTCCGGGCAGAGGGCCTTCCACGCATGAACTCCAGCATCATGGCCAACGTCACCAAGGCCTTCATTGGAGACAACACGGCCCTCATCGACCCCTACGTGGTGGTGTCCTTCTTCAACCAAGTGGTAAAAGGAACTGCTTATCCATGTCATTATCTGCCCGATAGAATAGGGTTAAAATGTTCCACCGTTCTCGCCCTGGCAGGGCAGGACTTCAACACAGAAGAGCACGGCGGACCCCGTGTGGAATGAGCAGATCGTCTTTAAGGAGATGTTTCCTCCTCTGTGCCAGAGGCTGAAGATCCAGGTTCTGGACGAAGGCAGCATGAACGATGTGGCCATCGGGACACACTTCGTAGACCTGCGGCGGATCTCCAACGATCAAGACGGGGATAAAGGTGGGGTAGCACGCCCATCCTCACGTGTGTGTTTGGCAAGATTCAATGTACACAGAACTGAGAGGTGGCTCCATTCCTACCTACTTTGTAAACAGAGCTACCAGGTCAGGCCTACTTGTGGTACTGGATATACAGTAGATCCAAAGCGTATGAACAGGAATTTTTAAACCTCTTCCAGGTTTCCTCCCGACCTTCGGCCCCGCCTGGATCAACTTATATGGATCAGCCCGCAACGTCACGCTGGTCGATGACAATCAAGAGTTGAACGAGGGGGTGGGGGAGGGCGTATCCTTCCGAGGGCGGCTCTACATCGAGCTGGCCGTGGAGATCTTGTCTGTAGCCGGGGCGGTGGAGTCTAAATCCATTTTCAAGGACCTAAAAGGGCCCAAGGCAGCGAGCAAGGACCCTAAAGCCACTCCATCGGGCTCGGCTGGAGCGGCCGGTGGAGATGAGGAGAGGCAGAGCACAGCTGTGGGTGCAGAGGTCATCCCGGTGGAGCCTCCACGGATGGTGAGGGTCATTGGTTAGTTGGTGGCTTTATCCCCTAGTCTGGCTCGTAAAAACCCTCGCAGTGTTCATGTTCCTTCCCAGGTCGGGGTAGATGAGAAGGAGAGCTTCATGCTGTTCGGCGCTGTGTTTGAGGCCAGTTTGATTGACAGGAAGATTGGTGACAAGCCCATCAGCTTTGAGTTCACCATTGGTAACTGACGTGTTGACCATGTGTCCAGAAATGTTTTTTTGTTCAGTCATTCATCTGGTCACATTTTGTACTGAACTCTATGCAGGGAATTATGGGAATTTGATTGATGGCCCTCAGATGACGACTAAGAAGAAGGGACTGGCTGAGGTGTCTGACTTTGAACAGTCTGCACTGGCGCCCCTTCTGGACGCTCATGAAACATTACTCTGCAAGTCCACCACTCCTCCAGAGAAGCCCGTTCTTGTTGATGGAAACAGGTCTGTATCTTTACATAAAAAAAATATTATTTAGGCCCCGTCCACATGATCCACAAGTTTTTCTCTAAAACAGGAAAATTTCGATCCATTCAGGGGACTATTTTCTAAAAACAGGATCCAGAGTCAATTTCATTTTTCATTTTCAGTTTTTATTATTTTTTTTTTTTAAACCAAAAATCTGTTCCCCATGAGCGTTCTCATTGGGATGGAACCTTAAAGGTCGCCTATTATGTTCCCTAATACTGTATCTGAAGTCTCTGTGTCAATTCAGCCTTGATGCAGAATTACAGACACTTTGATCCAGTCCCTAAATGAGATTTCCCGGAACACGCTGTTTCGGTGTCTGTAGCTTTAAATGCTAATGAGGAGGAGAGGGGCGGGACGAGGAGGAGAGCAGCCTATAGAAGTTGAGGGGCATTCACGAAAATAACATCATCAACCCCGTCCACCAACCACAATGTTTGCGCAGTCGATATTTTTCCAGAAAAAAATAAATGAACGAACTGGTTCTTCAGAGTCTCACATGACCGTACTTAAAAAAATATGTTTGTACTCTTTTTTTTTTTTTTACGTCCAAACACCGAGCAACTGCAAAGCTTCACACATTTGGAAGCCATGACAGTTGGTGGAGATAATGTTTTATGGGAGGGGCGGAAAAAGCATGAGAAACGGGAGGTAACTTTTCCCCTTATGGCATCATAAGGGGACAAATTCCAGATCCAACTGTCTGAACTGCCACTCTCTAAACAGTGAAGCAGAACGACCAAACGCTCTTTATACCGACCGCCATTTCAGGCCACGGCAGGACCATAGACAGGCTGGGGGAACTCGTATTAATTTTAAATCATCTCACAAAGTCACATTTTCATGATCGGGGACCTATTGAGGCCTGATATGTTGTCATTCCCAGCGAGAGCAGCTTTACTCCTCTCTACTTACAACTCGGAATATAATCAAGTGCAAATATAATCCGAGCAAACAAAGTCAAATCGACTACATATTACCTTGCAAAAATCAGCTATCATCCACATAATCAGCACTGTAACAGCAGGGAACCTGTTCAAGTTTTCCTCTTTGTGCAGAAACTACAATTATTTACCCATTCACAATCGGAAACCATGCATCCACGTGATGAGCAGCTGGGAAGACCAGACGTACCGACTGCACTACTCCAATGTGCTGGATAGGATTGCGACAGCGTTTGTACGTTCCTCATAATACCCTCATGAACATTCCTGTATAGCATCATGAACGTGTGCAGGAACTGAGATTTGTCCAATTGCAGGAGGAGGGACTGGAGAAGGCTGGAGATCTGCACAAGCTCTTAGACCCATCCGTCGAGTCCTTGATGCTCACCGTTCATCAGGAGTTCTGCAGGGATGCCAGGTACCTCAGCAGGACTGATTCTGGATCAGTTTTGCCCGTCAAGTCCTGGTTTAAATTAAATGCACTAAAGCATATTTGTTTGCAGCCTTTTTATGTTGGTTATGTTTCCTTAATATAAATGTATGAATGAACTGTGTTGCTGTAAAGGAGCTTCATAGCCTTTGCTGAGAAGAGGGTGAAGGGGAACCACCTGACCATGCTGGACAAGAAGCGTCTGACACTGTGCAAACAAGAGCTGGTACGTAATTGCGGTGGAACAGAGTGTGGATTAAATCATTTGCTAACTGTGTGTGGTGTCCACAGGAGAGCATCGTCGAGGTCATCAAGTCCCTGACCGAGTCCAAGAGGAAACCTCTGAGTGTGAAGGAGATGCTGCAGGAGGCCCAGAAACTCACAAAGAGGCTCCGCTTCATAGTGGAGGAGGTGTGTTTCCATGCTTGAGATCATCTCCCAAGATCAGATCATGTCAGTAAATATATTTGTGTGTGTGTGTGTGTGTGTGTGTTCCTCAGCCCCAGCACACCGTCCCAGATGTGTTTGTTTGGCTGCTGAGCAACAACAAGCGGGTGGCGTACGCTCGAGTCAATTCCCGCCATCTGCTCTACTCCGAGAACCCAGAGGAGGTGGGACGAGACTGTGGCAAGATCCAAACCCTCTTCCTCAAGGTACATCACGATTAATCGATAGTAGTCACAATGATACTGTTTCGTGGTGTTTGTTCTGCTGTAGGTTCCGTGGAAGCTTTAAGAGCTGAGACAGCCTGAGAGTAAAAACTGTCCTTCAACCTTTAGTATCTTCTGCTGGAGGGCAGGAGTGAAAGTAAAGTTAATGTCATTGTGAAGCACTGCAGCACAGCACGCGGTGTCACAGTGAAACGTGTCCTCTGTATTTAACCATCACCCTTGGTGAGCAGTGGGCACCATGACTGGCGCCTGGGGAGCAGCGTGTGGGGACGGGACCTCAGTGGCACATTGTCCGCTTCCTTACATGCTAGGCCACCATTGTCACAGAGAAGTTTGAAGTTTGTCTCCTCTGTCCCACAGCCTCCTGGTAGACGGGTGACCAGTTGGACGGTCCAGGCGAAGCTGGACGTCTATCTGTGGCTGGGCAGCTGCAAAGACTCCTCCCACATGCTGGACAATCTCCCAGTTGGCTTTGAGACCAAGGGCGGTGGCCATGACGACAAGGCTCCACCTCCCTTCCTTGTGTACAAAGGTGTGGCTGCCATGCCCATCCCTTCTGCCATGCCCATCCCTTCTATATTTTGCGTGAAATGTAGTGAATTGATCCTTGTCGCTGAAATTTACCGCGGGTGGGGGTTCTGTTTGCAGATCACCATAGGTTTCAGCTGCGCTCTCACGTGTACCAGGCGCGAGGGCTGATCGCTGCCGATGCCTCCGGCCTGAGTGACCCCTTCGCCAGGGTCTCCTTCCTCAATAACAGCCAGACCACAGAGGTAGCCGAGTGTGCACAAGTCCAACTTGTGAATATGTAGAATGACCTTCTGCACAGGGTCTGTATCTTCTCTGTCTGTGTTAGATCATCAACCAGACTCTGACCCCGACCTGGAACCAGACCTTGCTGGTCCACCAGGTGGTCCTGACTGGCGACTTGAAAGATCTGGCCGAGGAACCCCCTCGTGTTGTCATTGAGGTCTACGATGATGACGCTCTGGTGATAAATCTCGCTGTCATTGTCACATGCCCGCTATGCACTGGGGTGTGGCCAGTTTACCCAAACACTGCACATCACACCTGTTTCTGCTGCAGGGCAAAGCTGAGTACCTGGGCTCCACCGTGGCCGTCCCGGTGGTGCGGCTGGCCGACGAGCCCTACCAGCCTCCCCAGCTCCAGTACAGCCCCCTCTACTGCGGAAACCAGTCCGGCGGAGACGTGCTGGGGGCCTTCGAACTCCTTCAGGTCAGAAGGCCAAGCAGCTCCTGGCTAGAAGTGTGGAACCTTCACCGGTCGCACAATTTGATTCAATTATGATGGCCAGTACCTTGATTATCGATGCATTATGATGCAGCCCATAAATTTTACTACATAACCTATCATGATGTTTTCAAAGAGATGAGAGTGGAGCGCCCAGTCACTACCGGAACTACTTTTTAACTAGAAAAGCAACGTCATTGTGATATAATCCATTATGTTCTGCACCTCAGAATTCAACACCACTAGTGCTCACCAGGCCAGAGAGCATGTTCTGTTGTGTGCACCACGGGTGTGGCCAAGTAGTCTAATACCTGCGCATACCGGTGTCTCATCCACAACTGGTCCTGCGGCCCATTTATATTTCTTCTGTTTCGTTTCGTTATTTCGTCTTGTCTCTGGCTGATCGCTATTTATATCTGTCGATGTGGTCTACTGAGATGTTGCCATGGGCCTTTTCCTGCTCCGCAGATCCCTGAATCAGGGGAGAAGAATCTCCCTGCCCTGGACGAGTCGGATAAGCACATCGTCCCTGTACCGTCCTACATCCGGCCGGTGCTCCGGCGCTACAGGCTGGAGGTAAGAGTCCTCACAGCTCCCTTTCTTCCTTTCTGTTCTAATGTTTTTATCAAATATTCAGATGTTCCAGAGCATTTGTTATGCTGCTACATGACTTGCCGCCTCCAGTATTCATTTTACCGCTTTTTTGTTACTCTGCATTGCACTTCATGTGTCCCGGTTTGTCGATCTCGCACACGTGCACTTTATGTCAGTATGTAACGTTGTTTAAATGCTACACGTAGCGCCAGGCTGCTCGGTTTCACTACGTACGTAGCCGAAATGACAATAAAGCTCAACTTCAACCTGATATTCACACGTTCGCCGGCCGGTTCATACGAGAACATGAACGGGCCAAAAAATGGCCACATCATCACGCCAACGTTGAGAACGGTTTCACCGCTAGCTGCTTCTCTGATTCTTCAGTTGTGGTGTGAATTTCGGGGCTGATAACATCGCTTTCCGCTCAGCAGCTGCAGAATGCGGACATGTTTGGTGTGTGTGTGTGTGTGTGTGTGTGTAGTGCAACTGTGTCTTTGGATTTTGAATAGGGGTGGTAGTAGCCTAGTGGGGTAACACACTCGCCTATGAACCAGAAGTCCCAGGTTCAAACCCCACTTACTACCATCGTGTCCCTGAGCAGGACACTTAACCCTGAGTGTCTCCAGGGGGGGACTGTCCCTGTGACTACTGGTCGTAAGTCGCTCTGGATAAGGGCGTCTGGTAAACGCTGGAAATGTAAATGAATGATCCTGGTACAGATTGCCATGTAAATGTGTGTGTAGGTTCTGTTTTGGGGTCTGCGGGAGCTGAAGAAGGTGCAGCTCCTGTCTGTGGACCGGCCACAGGTTCTCATCGAGTGTGCAGGGAAAGGACTGAACTCCTCGGTCATCCAGAGCTACAAGTCCAACCCTAATTTTGCTGTGCTGGTCGACGCCTTCGATGTGGTGAGGAGCCTGTGATGTCACTTCCTGTGTCGTGCCAACATCACCCATATCATTCCAGATGAGGCCTGCGTTGATGTGATATTTTATTGGCCGACCAGGAGCTGCCGGTGGAAGAACACCTCCACCCCCCCCTCAGCATCACCGTGGTGGACTGGAGAGCTTTTGGGCGGAGCACCCTGGTGGGCAACCATGTCATAAACAACCTGGGCTTGTTTAAATATGTCCCTCCACCGGTTATGTCCCCACCAAAACAGAGTATAGAAGGTAAAAACCCCTCTCGACACATCCACCTTAAATTTCCATCTTAAGTGGTGTCCTAGCGGTTAAGGAAGCGGCCCCGTAATCAGAAGGTTGCTGGTTCGAATCCCGATCCGCCAAGGTGCCACTGAGCAAAGCACCGTCCCCACACACTGCTCCCCGGGCGCCTGTCATGGTGCCCACTGCTCACTGAGCGTTAAATACACGTGTCACCGTGTGCTGTGCTGCTGTGTGTCACAATGACTTCACTTTACTTAATTCTGTCGGCCACCGGGTGTCACATGGCCACTGCCACATGGACCAGGTGTGCTCAGTAAACACATTGTGTTAACTGTCCCACAGCTGCTCCACTGCTTGTCCTGGACAGCCAGTCGATAGATTCTCGCGGCGAGGACGTCTACGTCAACATCGAACAGGACACCGAGCCCATCGTCCCCCTGCCCAGTCCTGAGCCCTCGACAAAAGACAAGGTGCGCCAACACAATGATGAGCAACACTAATACTAAACAGCTTCAACACACACACACACACACAATAAATCATGTAACATAACTACAGTACAACTTCACACACACGGAGCGGTAGTAGCCTAGTGTCCCTGAGCAAGGCACGTAACCCTGACGGTCTCCAGCTCGTAAGGAGCTCTGTGTAAGGTTATCTGATAAATGGCATAATTATAAATTTAAAATCTCTTTCTTTGGCAGGAGAGTAAGAAAAGCAAAAGAGGAAGGTCAACCAAGAGGAAGAAGCGCACCATAGCAGACGAGTCGGCCGAGTGTGTGATCGACTGGTGGTCCAAGTACGAGGCCTCTGTTGAAAAAATCCAACTGGTACTGAATTGGAACTTGTCCATGATCATTTTTGATATATTATTAGCATATATATTGTCCTCGGACTCCGAGAAGGTCATTAGGTAAAGTGACGTGTAATAATGTGTAATGTGCCCTTCCTTGTAGGCCCGGCAGAGGGAGGCCCACCCGTTTCCGCATGTGTTTGATAACTGTAAGTAGACGCTGGTAGACCGCTGGTGTTGTACCAGGCCTGCATTCACGGGGGGAGGGTCACCAAACCCACACTCTATGATGTGTTGCAGTATCCCCTCTCCAGAACCTTCTCTCAGATGGAGTGGGGACGTTGGGTAAGGCTCGTTCTCTGCCTGGGTTTCCCCCTCTGTCTCTGTCCGGAGCAGCTGCTGCACCAAGCATGTCCTTCCATGCGCCAGGGAATGTCGTCACTTATGCATATGTGGAATGTGTGGTCTTTTACTACAGCAACATGTGCATCCGTGTCTTGTTCTCTTCATCTGCAGTGTCTGGCATTAAGGAACCTCTGGATGAGAAGAAAAGGACCCAAATGGTGAAAAGTGTACAGGAACAGACCAAGCTGGCAACCTTGCAGGTGCAAATCGCACGAGGCTCCACACACAAATAAACACAGCAGAGCTCGTCAAAATTGACCAAAAAACGTGGAATTATATCTAAAATGTTAACCTTTCAAATCGATTATTCAGGAAATTTTTAATGCCTGGCGCTTTTTAAAAATGGATAATTATTGTCTAAACGTCACACACGGACTAATTTCTCTCTGTCTGAATGGATCTTGGCTCCGCCCTCTACCTAGATCTACGACAAGGAACTGGAGGAAGAGTTCGGCTACTTTGACGACTGGGTGAAGACCTTTGAACTGTACCGCGGCAAAGCCAACGAGGAGGACAGCGTCAGCGATGAGCGGGTCGTCGGGAAATTCAAGGTGTCGTTCGTCTTTACACGTTACATCCATCTCATAATTATGACGAAATTGCAGAAAAAAAAAAAAATCATAATTATGAGAGATTTTTTATGAACTCGCTCTGCCTGCTACCCCAGGGCAGGTTCTGTCTGTACAAGCTGCCCGAGCGTGTCGATGAGAGAAGTGAGGACTCCGTCCCGTTCAGGATCAGCCAGGGAATTCCTCCCAACAGCTCCATCAAAGTCCTTATTCGGGTTTACATTGTCTCTGTGAGTAAAAATCGCGCTACGTGCAATCTTACGTGCACATTACGCATGCGTGTTGTACAAATAAGGTGCATAACCTCTCCTCAGGCCACCAACCTGCACCCAGCAGATCCTGATGGGAAGTCCGACCCATACATTGTGTTGAAGCTCGGGAAAACGGAAATCAAAGACCGAGACAACTACATCCCCAAGCAGCTGAATCCGGTTTTTGGCAGGTATGGTGCTGCTCTCTTCACTGAACACAAACGTCCGGGAGGTCTGCGAGTAACTAGACACTTTTGCCCCTCAGATCTTTTGAGATCCAGGCCACCTTCCCAAAAGAATCGCTGCTAACCATCCTGATCTACGACTTCGATATGATTGGAGGAGACGATTTGATTGGCGAAACTCAGATCGACCTGGAGAACCGCTTCTACAGCCGCCATCGAGCGACCTGCGGGCTGCCCAACGAATACGCCCTGTGAGTGTCCAAACCGTGATCAGCCGGCGCAGACGAGATCTTTCTGTGATTTCTCTGTATCTGCAAATCAGACATTTTCCTCTTTAAAAATCACATGACACTCACCTTTCAGATCGACTTTCCAATCACATGTAGTTTTTGCATAAAGTACCAGTTTCAGGTCATTATTGTCGGTACCAACCTGAATTTTACTTGTTATCGGATCAAAAAGGAAATCAGTGGCAATGCACAACGGCATAACTTTAATTTTATTGCTAAAGAAAAAAACGGACAATGAGATGTGAGAGACATGATTAATTCTTTTTAATTCTTGTATTTCATTCGTCAATACTTTTACAAAAGTGTTATTTTCAATCGCTCCAGTGAGGGCTACAACGCATGGAGGGACTGCATCAAGCCCAGCGAACTCCTGGCCAAGCTCTGCAGGGAGAACGGCCTGAGCGAACCGCAGCTCCGGCCCGGCAGGATCACCATCGGTGACAAAGTCTTCACGGGGAAAACTGTGTTCGTGGACGAAGGTGAGAGTTTCGGGGCGGGACGCGTCGCGCTCTTTCTGGCAAATGCGGCGGCCGTAACGCTGTCTTCACAGACCAGCCGGTGGAATCCTACGAGCACCTGGCTCTCAAGGTGCTGCACCGGTGGCCGGAGATGCCGGGCGTCGGGTGCAGGCTGGCCCCCGAGCACATCGAGACCCGCTCCCTGTACAGCAAGGACAACCCCGGCATCGAGCAGGTGAAGCCCAGCGCGCTGACCATATCGTATTATATCTCGTATGGTCTAAACATGCACAAAAACGGCCATATTACTGCTACTCGTTACAGTCTTGTCTCTCTGTGTACATGTGTATGTGGTGAGATGATGAAGTTGACTCTGGCTGTTTGACCAGGGCCAGCTGCAGATGTGGGTGGATATGTTTCCCATGGACATGCCACACCCAGGACCACCGGTGGACATCTCCCCGCGCACGCCCAAAGGGTGACCGCTACTGCCGACGCGGCCGGAAGGCGGCGGTTGTGTACAGAGGGTGGAGATGTGACACAGACACAGCTCGCTGTGGTGGCACGCTCTGTTAGCTATGGAACGTCCCATCCCCGAACCTCGCGGAGTATTTGCGGCCTCGTTGCTGCCTGTTCAAATAAACCTTTAAAGAGAGAGAGAGCAGGTCTAAGCAAGCCGAGCATTCACAAGAGCATGTGAAAAACAACACACACTTCCACGTAATTGATCTACAGGGCATGAAAAAAAAAAGCAATATGTAAACGGAATATATCAGTCAGGTATGGCATAGATCCGAGTTCTCCAGCTCAGCTTCCACTTGGGACCGACTCCCATTGAACCAAGTTTAAATAGCTTCTTGCACCGTATACAGCGGGCCTGACAGTTATTGCCTGGACCTGGTTGGAACCACGTTGCAAATGTGGCATTATCCACCTACTAAACCTTACACTTTCCTCATGATTTATGCACCCACTAAAAACTACCTGCTGAAGTGAAAGTGAAGTGATTGTCCTCCGGACGTGTCCTCTGCATTTAACCGTCACCCTTGGTGAGCAGTGGGCACCATGACAGGCGCCCGGGGAGCAGCGTGTGGGGACGGGACCTTCATCAAGGGGACCTCAGTGGCACCTTGGCTGTTCGGGATTCGAACCTTTCAACTTGTGAAAGCCCCCTCCTCCTCCTCCTCCTCACACTACTAGAACTGTCGGTAGCTTCGCTCATTCCAACTCGTACACAAAAATGCGAAACGGCAAGTTTAGAGATTAGCGGAAAGAAAAGAATCTTGTTTACTGGGCTGTGCTGTTATATTTAACGGGGTGTTTAACAGGGTATTTAACAGGGTATTCCAAAAATGACTAGTAATCCTTCAAATCAGATGACAGGATTTAGATGACAGTCTGAGCTCTGCTTCCCGTCAAGGTACGAGCTGAGAGTGATCATCTGGAACACGGAAGACGTCATACTGGAGGACACCAACTTCATTACTGGCCAGCAGTCCAGTGACATCTACATCAAAGGGTATGTGGAAGCACACACACACACACACACACACAGGAAGATTTTTCTGTTTTTATTCCCTGGTGACGTAATCTTCTGAGCTCCAGTGTGACGTCTTATGTGTCATCTGACATCTTCAGATCTGCTCACACACAAAAGTACAGGCTAGCCAAGTGTTTGAAGGGCAGGAGGTTTATCAGGTGGGCCTCAAAGCCACGAGCGATGTTCAACTTATATTTAAATAATGTCATAAAAGTGTATTTGCAAAGCACAGACAAAAACAAAATGGATCAAATCCAGACAAGTCTAGATTTGGGCCACACTAACATAGGTGAATGACGTCCCAACAATATTCTGGACCTAAAATGCAGGACTGTCTCAAAACTGTAGAATACGGGCAAATTTGTGGTCCACCAACTTTCATGCACCTTCAGAAGTTCTAACAGATCTGTGTGGAAGTTTTACACTATCTGGGATACTGGACAGTTTGTTGGGAGTCAGTTGCACTTGAGAAGTGGGGTTTCTCCGTCTTCAGCTGGCTGAAGGGTCTGGAGGACGATCGTCAGGAGACGGACGTCCACTACAACTCCCTGACCGGTGAGGGCAACTTCAACTGGCGCTTTGTCTTCCCCTTCAACTACATGCCCGCTGAGAAGATGGTGGTGGTCAGCAAGCGTGAGAACATCTTCTCCCTGGACAAGACTGAGCAGAAGCTCCCGGCCGTCCTGCTCCTGCAGGTCTGGGACTTTGAGAGGCTCTCCTCTGATGACTTTTTGGGTGAGTAATTTTTTTAATTAATACAGATGAAAGATATTGCAGTGGATATCAATGACCTTTATGTGTCTGTGTGGCCCCAGGCTCAGTCGAACTGGACCTCCACAAGTTCCCCCGCGGGGCCAAGACGGCCAAGGTGTGCAAGATGGAGATGCTGAGTGAGACGAGCGACAACATCTCCATATTCCAGCAGAAACGCTCTCGAGGCTGGTGGCCCTTCACCAAGGCTGGCGAGCTGACAGTAATGTTCCCAACACATCTTGATTTGGAGTTCCTTTGGGAAAACCAAGTTCTCACCAGGCCCAGGCCTGCTTATCTTCAGCTGTGTATTACATGCAGGGTGTCCACCAACCTGGATTTATGTTCGAGGACAGGGTGTCAATCGCGTTGGAAGACCAGTTGATCAAGTCCATAATTTCCAGAGAGCAGGGCTGGGAGAGTCTCTCAAGTGATGAGACGATAGATGAGACGAAAGGAACAAGCAGGAGACGTAGGGAAGGGAGGGAGAGAAAAAAGGCCCTACGGTAGCCATGCTAATGTTAGCAATCAGGTTAACTAAAAATATAGTAATATACCACACAGTAACCATAGCAACCTCTCATGCTACATTTTTCAGATTTAGGTAATATCGTAAAGATTTGTGGCTCTTGTTAAAGGGCTTCCAAGGTTCCAACATACAGTAGATGCTTCAAGTTCTAACTGCAGAAAATGAACCGTTCCAGGGGAAGGTGGAGGCTGAGTTCCACCTGGTGACGGCTGAGGAAGCGGAGAAGAACCCGGTGGGCCGAGCACGCAAAGAGCCGGAGCCGCTGGAGAAACCAAAGTAAGTAAATTCATATACGTACCCCACTTACATGCCTTAAAATGTTCAATAACAAGCGATGAATAGATTATACATCTGACATTCGCATCCAGATCATATTCATAAAAAATCCCAAATGTTAGGTGTGATTCTCAATTCTTATTGGCTGTCAGGAGCGTGCACACGCCCAGTCGTGGTTTACATGGGATTTTTATTTCTTTTTAACCAAATTCGACACGTTTGACTAGAAAGGTAGGCGTGGTGTTAAAAGTAGGTCTGTAGGTATCATCCCACATCCCAGTCGTGGTAAAATCTTATATCCACTGCTATTATAAAGCATAATAAAAATGCTATAATAAAGCGCCACTACAGAGGCTGAATGACGTTTGATCGGCGGGCTTATCGAGTGACGCCTTGTTCCCACAGCCGCCCGGACACGTCCTTCTCCTGGTTTGTGAACCCGTTCAAGTGCTTCTTCCACCTCATCTGGAAGAACTACAAGAAGTACATCATCGTGGCGGTGGTGCTGCTCATCACCGCGCTCTTCGTGGCCCTGCTGCTCTACACGCTGCCCGGGGCCATCTCCCAGAGGATGGTGATGGGCCGCCGGTCCCCCTGAGCCCGGGTCCTCGCCGCGAAGCCAACAGAATTAATAACAGTCACTTCTTCTTCCTGGCTTTTTTTTTTTTTTTTTTGGTTGATGTTGCTGCCAAACTTTCAGTAGAACAAACATTTAAATTTGAAATGAAGGAAAAAGACCCTCGACGTCCTCTTTTTCTTTAAACAACATGAATAATCAGGAGTTTGGATGAAATGGTTTTAATCGCATTACACAGGAACACCGACGCTGATAAATTTGGTTTATTTAAATATCAAACGTAAATGAATACAGTAAAACACTCCATATATATACATAAGTACACCATGTTTAACGCATTCTGGACAGTTGCGTCCTCTCCTCACTGTGACAGCTCCAGGTCTGTCCCCAGCGTCCTCTGATGCGCGTAGCTGGCCGCCGCGCCGTACCTGTGCGCCATGTGCGCGGCCGGGTCGCGGGGCCCCGCCTCGGGGAAGGGGAAGCCGGCGCTGTACTGCGGCCACCCGCCGACGCCCCTCTGGAGCTTGGCGGGCGGGGCGCTGGCCTGGGGGCCCGGCCGCTGCTGCCCGGCCGCCTGCGAGCTCACGAGGCACGCCTGGAGCTTGCGCTTGGCCCGCCAGCGCGCCACCCGCAGCCGCGTCTTCTCGCGCCGCTCCTTCACCAGGTCGGCCAGCAGCGCCTGGGGCAGGTCCTTCTCCAGCTCGCGCCGCCGCAGCTGGCTGCGCCGCCGCAGCTCCGCCCGCGCGTGCTTGTACTGTTCGTAAAGGTTGAGGTCGCGCAGCAGGGGGCGCTCCTGCCGGGGCACGACCCCTGCCAAGGTCGTCTGGGCGTCTGGGTCTGAGGAAGGACATGTGGCGGCGTCATATTAAACAGCAATAACCAGCAAGACTTTTCTTTTTTTTTATGACGTGGGAGTGGTTTAGACAGTTTGTGGGCGGGATCATGCTCTCTAGTGTTGTGATTGGCTGTAATTGATCATTTTATTGGACTAGAGTCACTCCCTCTGGAACAAAACGTTAAAAGGTTAAAACGTACATGCGGAGGATGCTGCAGGCGTGTAGTAGACTGGATTGTGATCTGCTGAAGGCCCAACGCTGTCCAGAACGCTGCTGTGGCCCTCCACAACGGGCGAGGTCTCCACCTCCTCAGGCTCTTCTTTGATGGCCATTTCTTCCTTAACGCCAACGCTGGTGCCGCAGAGAGCCCCGGGGGCCCTGGCAGGGGCCTGAGGCGTCGCTCCCGCAGGCTCCGTCTCAACAGAAGTTTCCTGGTGTCCGGTGTCCAGCGCGGGAGACTCCAGCTTCTCCTCTGAAACACACAGGTGCACAGGACTAGTAGCATCTGTCCAGGTGCTCGTTCATCTTGACCTTCCACTAGACGTCCGAGTCACTAGAGATCTTCAAACAAGAGCTAAAATCTTTACTTTTCAGGAAGTACTAACTAGGGCCCTTGTGTGTGTATTTATATATTAGGCTCGTCACGATACTGAAAAACTCGATATCGATACTAAAGATGGTCCTCGATACTCTCTTCGGTACAACAGGGGAGCTTTTCGATCATTTTTTAAAAAATAAATAAAGAGTATTTTCAGAATGTTCAGAACACCAAATACTACATAAAGAATAGATATCAAACGAACAACTAAATAAATAATTTAAATGAAATAAAAGTATTTTGTGCCAAAAATACAAAAATGAAAAATAGTTTATATATATATATATATATATATATATATAATTCCCGAGTTATTAAACTCTTGGCCCAGGCCAGAACACCACATCCACAGGCCTGTACAGCAGGGACACGTGACGTCATGACGTCATGCTGTGGCCTTATCAGGTCACCTGACCTAATTCCTTAATTGGAGACGCTTTTCCTGTTTCGCTCCAACCCTCAAAGTTCTCGCTGAGATATCTGGGTTGGAGCTGGATGGACCTGCGTCTCCATGATGGAGCTCCTCGTTCGGCGTACCTTTAATGGACGTCACGACTGTGGTGGTTCCGTCAGCTCCGATGAGGCGGATGTCGGTGCTGGTGGGGTCCCGCAGTCGACTCGCCACCAGCGGGGACCCGGGGTGGCCGAGCAGCGGCTGCCGGTCCTCCCTGGCGGCGACGGCGTTCAGATACTTGCGCATGGCGCGCATCTGGGAGCGGGAGATCTCCAGCATCTGCCTGATGTTCTCGTTCTCCTGCTCCTTGGCCGACATCTCCTTCTTGATCTCGTCGAACTTGGCCACCATCACCCGCACCATCTCGCCCAGCACCATCTCCACCGCGATGTTCACCGCCTTCTCCACGACGCTGCCCAGCTGGCCTCTCATGAGGGACGAGACGGTTACATTGACGTCCATGCCGGCGGCGGAGAGGGACCTTCTATACTCTGTCTAGCTGACGCTGCAGGCAGGCAGGCATCCAAAATATAAGCAGTCCCACCAACGATGGCGGACATAGAAGATATATTTCGCGGCCGAGAACTACGTGCTGCTCACTAACCTCCAAATGAACATTTCGTTCTGTTATCTTCCGGGTTATGACCCGTGTTGCCAGATGTCGAGATTAAAGGGGAACAAAACGACGCGACTTCACCGCGTTTACTGTGCTTTTTATTCAGAGACGGCACCTACTAACTTCAAATAAAGGAACAGAGCGGTACAAAATCTACATTTGGGGAAGAATGTGAAAATATGGGTAACAAAAAAAAAGTGTTTAAACAGGTCATGGCAACGTAATTTAGGTTTCAAAATAAAGGTCCTGGCGAATTTGACGAAAAGCAATTAAAAGTCTTTAGATTAGACCAAAGAGAACGAGGATAAGAGTGTGGATTCTGCTGTGTGTTAAAGTGCATGTTTTTAGGATCTGTCACAGATATTTCACTCCTCATTCATGATTTTTTAAACATTTATTAATCATCAATACATACCAAAAAACATAGATTTATTTACAATAATCCTATAATAATAGTTCGTTTTAAAGTAACAAGCAAGCATAGGGTATAAAATAATTGTGGCATTAATGAAGTTTTTTCTGAATGCTGCCGCATTTCAGTGATCTCGATTTCTGAGTGTTTACACCTGTCCATTCTGCATACGTGCGGTCCCCGTCCCCTGCCGTCTCTGCTGGGGGTCACAGGTTACGCTGTGGGAGTTGTGGTTCATGTCTCTGGTAGGGCGTCCACCCCGCAGAACCTTGCTCATGTCCATGTACTCCTCGCTGTTCTCTGCATTCCCCTTTCTGGGTTTGGCCTGAAAGAAGGAGTTTGTGCAGTTTTTAATCAGCGTTCACATTCACATGTCACAGTTTCATTGTTCTGTTCTCCATATTTCATTATCTTGAAAAAGCCGAGAAACCATGAAAAGCATGAACTGGACCCGTCATCTTACCCGAGGCTGGCCGTGCTTCTGCTGTGGAAAACCAAAATGACATAAACAGACCATTATTTCACGCCCAGCACAAAAGTCTGTAGTTTTCTCTAAATGCCCCGACATTTTCCAATAAAATGTTAAGAACACCTTTGGTCTCCCCGCTTATTCTAAATCAAATGGATCAAATGATTATTTATTGTGCTATGTTGTTGGTCCTGACCTGCATTGGGACATAGATGAGTGAATCATACAGCTCTTCAGACCTGCATATCTTAAAAAAAAAAAAAAAAAAATGTTCATCCATTTTAACTATTATTTTCTATTATATTTTCTATAACAGTATTTTTTTCACTGTACATCAATGCCAATATCTGCATTGCTCCTTTTCATTTTTTATTCTATGGTGAATATCTGTATTTTAAAATGCATTCTTGAGTTCAGCAGAAGAATCGTACCCTCATCTTAACGTAGATGATGGTGATGATGAACCCGTAGAGCGCGAGGGTAGCCGCCACCACCGCGAGGGTCCAGGTCAGGGTCTGCGGTGTGGACTCTGTGGTGATGTGACATGGTGGCAGGGGACTGTCTTCCTCCATTTGAACTGAAGTGGAAGAAAAACAGATCACATTGAACCTGAACAAATGTTTCCCTCGTTTGAAATCCAAACCTTTACATTTCTGCCACGTACGCCCTTATCCAGAGGGACTTACAATCAGAGGCTACAGGGACAGTCCCCCCCACGGGGACACTCAGGGTTAAGCGTCTTGCTCAGGGACACGATGGTAGTAAGTGGGGTTTGAACCTGGGACAACCGGGTTGGACAGTGTGGACGATTTATACTGAACACTTTCTTATCGTTCACTCATGTTAATGTGATGACAACAGTGAAGGTAAAAAAAAGGAAAAAACAGATCCATCAAACATACTTCACTTTCTCCTCATACAACAATTATTAAATATGTTTCATCTATTGGAGTCTCCAACATCTGATTGGCAGTGTATGTGAAGATCTATCTTTCATTTACACTTTAAAACGTTCTCATGATATCCTGGTAGGAGGATGAAACGTGTGTGTTGCGACATTTCTGGAAATTGTGCTGGAAAGTCCCCTCTGAAGGTGACGGCGTGGTGAAAAGCGAATTTTGACCTTTGTCACCCTGGAAAAGGGCTGCAGCTAAAACGGACGTTTTCTAATTCGCGTAATGAAAGCTAATGGACAGTAGCAGCGTAGTGAACAGCACACGTATGAAGAATCGCAGAACCAGTTGTGCGATGGAGGCGGAGCGACTCGCACGAGTTCTACTAACATGTGAGATTGGCCACGCCTCCACGCCGATGTAAGATGGGAATCGGGGTGGTCCGGTAAATTTCACAGTACAGCTTGTCTGCATCTGTCTCTGCGAAGTTCTTCAGGTTGAAGCGGGCCCTCCTGCAGTTCTCCATGTACAAGGTGCAGCCCTCCGTGCCCAACTCGCAGACCACGCCCGAGGCGTCCGTCCGCAGCTTGTAATCCATCTTCCAGAACTGCTCCCCACTGTGCTCGCAGGAAAAGGAGTACGATCCATTCCGGTGGAGCCTGGGCTCCAGCAGCACGCTCACATTGAAGTCTGTGAAGCAACCAGCGCGTTACCCCTGAAATACTCAAATCTGAAATGTGTAAAGCGCACCACGAAAAACAGGATGTCCTGCCTTGTGGTGACCCCAACTATTTAAAACAGTATACAGTGCAGTAGATGGCGTGAGGTACACGTCTAAATGCTGCCTTCACACCCCTCTTACTGGCCTCCTTGTTCTACAGACCTTCAACAAGCATGTGAAGAAGCAGAGATCAGCGGGTGGTAAGGAACTCACCAGCATGGGCCGCCGTGACGAAGAGCAGCGCGCTAACGAGTGCGTGTCTCATTGCAAGACGTCCTCCCCGCGTCGGGCTTTACTGGCGGTGTGGAGACGGAGACGAAGGCTTGAATCACGGTGCCGGTCTGACGCATCGCTGCCTGAATCTCATTGGTGGGCCCAGACGCAGGAAATGCGGCCGAGGTTTCAGAACGGCAGTTTTTTTCTTCTTTTTTTCTTTTTTCCTTTTATCACGACTGCTAGCGTCAACACCGTCAACACCGTCAAAATTCCAGTCAGTAACAGCAAACTGACGTTCATTTCTGTAAACAAGGAAGTCTGGTGCTGCTTTTCCCCCTTTTTAATTCCACAGGTTTACAGCAGCAATCTGACGTAATATTATGGTTTGATGAGCAGTCTTACCAAGTGACTTTTGAAAGGATCCACATTTGCTTCACGCAGATTCTCCAGTGGTGTCCCCCAGGGATCAATACTCGGCCCTCTCCTTTTCTCCCTCTACACGAGATCACTTGGTGAGGTCATGTCCTCACATGGGTTATCCTACCACCGCTATGCCGACAATGCAACTCATCTTATCTTTTCCTCCCTCAGATGTAAATACGGCTTCCAAAATCTTTGCATGTCCAACTGACATTTCATCTTGGTTGGCAGCCCATCATCTAAAACTAACCATATCAGATTGATCCGCCCTTATCTACCAACACAGGCCACCCAGATACTGGTTCAGTCCCTGTTAATCTCACGGCTGGACTACTGTAACTCCCTTCTAGCTGGTCTACCTCTGACTGCCATCCGACCTCCACAACTCTTACAGGACAGCTTAAGACCTTTCTCCTTAGAGAACTTGTAACTTTCTTGTAGTCTCATTTATGCAAGAACTACAAGAGAGAGATAAAAATGGTAAGATGAAAGCACGTTGTAAGTCGCTCTGAATAAGGACCTCTGCCAAATGTTGTAAATGTACTTTACTTTTACTTTACTTTACTTTATTTTGCAGACGCTTTTATCCAAAGCAACTTACAGGAGGAAGATTTCTATAGATTTTGAGTTTACAAAAACTAAGAGCCCCGATAAGGACTAACTTGTCATGTAAATGTGTAAATGTAAATGTAAATGTGATGGCAGCATTTCTCGCTCTTGTCTTCTCTCCACCTTAAGTCGGTCAACAGTATTGAAAATGTATTATTTTTATACTGAACACTTTCTTATCACTCACTCGTGTTAATGAGCATCTCATAACAACAACAACAACAACATTTATTTCTTATATAGCCCAAAATCACATACAGTATGACTCAATGGGCTTATCATAAAGCGGCTGACGATGATGACAATAGTGAACAAAGCCGCCATGTAGGTTAAATAAAAGGAGCCACATACAACAAATACAAATATGTTTTTTCTATTGGATTCTACAAAATGGCTCCATCGTAGTCTCCATAACCGCCACAGTGTCGGCCGTAGACGTACCTAATTAAGTGGCCAGGCAGACCACACACTAGTAATGAAGCCATAATGGCAGTGCTCATGGTTTTTGTAGAAATGAATTTTTATCCTCTCTCCCACACGACTGTAATCCGCCAGCGGTCAGTTATCGAGTAAAGAGAAAGTTTCTCATCATCCTGCCCACATCCTGCAGCGACGGTCATTCTGTGAAGCGTCAGCATCAGATAACAGCAGAACCTTCAGTCTCCACTTTCCTGCCCCGGTTTTCAGGGACAGGAAATGGTCGCAGAAAACCATGTCGTGAAAGCAACAATCTGAATCCTCAGCTGAGGGGAAACATTTTATTTTTTTGCTGGTTTCATACATTGTGTTGATTGGCAGCCATGTGTAGAACTCATGTAGAACATCTCACTGCCTGTGTAACAAACGTTTTTAGAACCTCCTGTGAATTGGTGACCATGGTTACTGAGACCCCAGTATGAAACACAGATTCTTTTTTGTCATTTTTAAGTACAGAAAAATGAAAATGGCAAAAGTATTTTAGAGCGAGTGTGGTATTTAAATCGATAGAACTGCAAAAGCTCTTCAATCAATGATCTGATTAGACTGTCTGGAAGAGGCGATCATTCAGGGAGAAGGTGGAGAGTAAAAGATGCTCAGCGAGGTCAGAGCTCACCATCCCACCTTCTCCAGCATCCGACAACAACTGTACAAGCAGCACCACCCTAACCGGAGACACTCCAACCTGCCCATTACCAGCGAGGACCTGGTCAGAGGAGACCTTCAGATGCTCCAGGCCTGTGCTGTGGATGTAAAGTGAAGTGATTGTCATTGTGATTCACAGCAGCACAGCACACAGTGCACACAGTGAAATTTGTCCTCTGTATTTAACCATCACCCTTGGTGAGCAGTGGGCACCATGACAGGCGCCCGGGGAGCAGTGTGTGGGGACGGTGCTTCGCTCAGTGGCACCTCAGTGGCACCTTGGCGGATCGGGATTCGAACCGGCAACCTTCTGATTACAGGGCCGCTTCCTTCACCGCTAGGACACCACTGGCCCCCATCTAGGGGAGCCACCTGTTCACTTTGAGTCTGCAACTGAGTGAGGTGTGGACCATGAAGCTAAAAGTGAAGTGAAACGTGTCCTCTGTATTTAACCGTCAGCCTTGGTGAGCAGTGGGCACCATGACAGGCACCTGGGGAGCAGCGTGTGGGGATGGTACCTTCATCAAGGGGACCTCAGTGGTCAGCATTATCACGAAAGAGGCCATCCATGCGGATAGGTGGAGGAAAAAATGTCACCCTTTTACCCTCCCCTAAAACACAAGATAATGTGGGAGTGGAGGATTTTATCTCATTTGGAGAATCATGTTTTTTGACTTCATCCTGCAGAGCCTGCAGGTCCTGCAGATGGGAGCTGGATCACTGAAGACCTCGCTGGAAGGCCCCAGTTTTTTCGACTGGGAGACTCTGTCCTGTCCTGTTCACCTTGTACACCTTGAACTTCAGGTACAACTCTGGGTCATGCCACATGCAGAAGGAGGGGCTGCAGCTAAACATCTCCAAAACTAAGGAAATTATGGAGGACTTTAGGAGGCCTGGACCTCCCAAGCTACCTGTCACAATGAACATGGTGAACGTTATATCTGGACAATAAACTGGACTGGTCTGCACGTTACCACAGAAGGCAGAGCAAGTTTGAGTTCCTCAGGAGGCTGGGCTCCTGCAGCAAACTCCTGCTTATGTTCCACCCGTCTGTCATGGACAGCGTCCTTTTGCATGCTCTTGTATGTTGGGGATGCTGGATGTTAAGAAAAGCTGGCTCTGCAGTGGGCTTGGAGCTGGACACCCTGGAGGACCCAGAGCAGACTGACCTCTATAATGGACAATGACCGCCACCTTCCCAGCAGAAGAGCATGTTTAGCAGTAGGTTTCTGTCTCAGTCTCGCCAAAGATGGGATTTCAGCATCTGAAAATACTCTGCTTCCCTCTGCTGGGAGAATGGGGGAACACACCAAGATGAGACGATCCTTCGTGGGACCACAAGTCCTACGAAAGTGGACATTACAAGATAAAAAAAGCGTAGAGAATATGACGACTGTGTAGTATATAAAGTTAACTATACAAATGAATGGTTGGAGAGTATTAAAAATATCGGTATATACATAAAAATCTACAGGGTGGGCCATTTATATGGATACACCTTAATAAAATGGGAACGGTTGGTGATATTAACGTCCTGTTTGTGGCACATTAGTATATGTGAGGGGGGCAAACTTTTCAAGATGGGTGGTGACCATAGTGGCCATTTTGAAGTCAGCCATCTTGGATCCAACTTTTGTTGAAGAGGGTCATGTGATACATCAAATTTATTGGTAATTTGCTTTTGACGTAACTTTATTCTTTCATGAGTTATTTACAAGTTTCTGACCGCTTATAAAATGTGTTCAATGTCACCAACCATTCCCATTTTATTAAGGTGTAGCCATATAAATGGCCCACCCTGTATTTGTGTGTGCCTTTATACATTTAATATAAGTAAGTGTTCAGAGTGGATAAATTTACAGATATTTAATGGTGGGATGTGACGTTGCAGCGTTCTACAAATCCGGGCGGCCCGTTCCACGTGGGGAATTAATCTCTAGTTTGTTGTGAGGTCTGTACTGTTTACATGCACTCTTGTACAGTTGCCCTTATATGGTACAACTTGTGTGTAACTTTGCACAACGTCCCTCACTTATCTTCTTATAAATATCTGCTATCCAGCGTGTGAATTCGAGCATAATTTACCAGCAAGATGAAAAGGCTGACAACTCAACTCGTAGATATAATTTCGTTTTAATTACAGGCGATATATAATATCTCACTAATGCATTATAATGTAATTTACATTGTTTCTGTTTGCTTGAACAAACTCTGCTGCAAATGCAACATGATAACCATGAATTACAGATCAATTTTAACAAAGAAATGAAGCTGGATCTAAATGTTCCCGTATTCATGGCCGGCGCTGTTCTTCAGCCTCACGGTCAACGTGTCTCTTCTGCGCTGGGTTATCTGTGCAATCTGGGGGTGAAAAAACACTGTTCACCACCAAATTCCTCGAAGAGTACAAACGTTTCTTCACATGTAGGAGGAGAGGAAGACGTACAGCTGCTCATCTGTACAAAATGATGATTATTTCTGAGCCTGAGGGGCGTGAAGAGGTAAGAGGTACCTGATAAATAATGCAGATGACCATGAGGAGGGCGATGGCGGCCACCAGAGGGAATGGGACCTGCAGTGAGGAGGATCCGGGCGTCTCCTGGTCCTCCTTCTGGGCCAGGTACTGGACCTCGGCCGCTTGTTTGGGACAGGCTGGCTGGACGATGTCTGGGAAGATGGAGGGAAAAATGAAGTACAGACGGCAGGAAGTGGCAGGCTGGTGACGTTCTGTTTTGGAGCCACAGCTTTAGTCTAAAATGTCACTTTTTTAACCACAGATTTCATGAGAACGGAACAGTTCCTTGCAAGGCTTTGAAGAGCGATGGCATGGAAAGACTGACTCAAAAGAGACCCTGCAAGTGCGAGTTTCTGCTGACGTCAACCTCCCACACTGCAGACATCTCACCTGGGACGTACACCAGGGTGCCGTTCCCGGACCTGCGCAGGTAGGGCGGAGGGTAGAGCACCTCCACCACGCAGCGGTACAGCTCGGTGTCGTCCCCACGCAGGCCCTCCACCCGGAGGTCCACCCGGCCGGCGCTCAGCTCCCCGCTGCAGCCGAGCGTCCCCCTGGCCTGGAAGGCGGCCTGGGCCGCGCTGACGTAGGAGCCGCACACCTCCTCCTGGCCGTGCAGGCCCTTCAGCAGGCTCACGCGCATCTCCTCAGGCTCCGGGCTGGAGGTGAAGAGGCACCGGAGCCTGGCGGTCCCGTTCAGCCCCACCACTCTGTAGGGCTGGGAGACGCTCAGGGCTGAGGAGACCAGAGTCCCATCAAAAGCCTGCTATTATAGACAGTTTTTACAAACCAAGACGTGATACTCACCCTGCACCAGGCCAAGAGCAAGGGCGACCAGCAGGATGCGTAAATTCATGGTGACGGGGCGCGACTGGTGGGTGGCGGCTTCTCTCACGTTTATATAGGACGTTGTGGCGCGCTGGGTGCAGCCCCGATCTGCACACCAGTAATATATGCGTTTCTCTGTCATGGAAACGGACTGCAGCGTTTGTGCAGGCTCATCAGTGCACGGTGCCGAGATGGAAATGAGTAGAAATGAAAAAAGCTTCGTCATGACAACATGAACTCTGACATGCGGTCAGCAGTTTCTCCAGAAACATCGGGTTTAAAATCTGCAAAGTCCACCAACTTAACTCTAACTTAAATCTTCTGGCTGTGCATCAACACCAGCACTTTACTGGCTTCGTTTCTTATTTGCAGTTACTTATTAAAATGAAAAGAGTTTAATTTGGTGGACACATGTTTTAACGTCCTTCCTGGACCGCTTCCTGCGTTGAACATGCTTCAGAAAGGGCCCATTTCGACCGGACCATTAATTCTGGGGATTTGGCCTTTTCTTGCTTGATGTTTGAATGTATTTTGTAATTAATGTTCATTTTGTTCCCTCTTTTGTGTCTTTTGGGTTTTGTCTTTGTTTGGAGCAGGTGTTCAGCCTTCAGGTTCCTTATTTTCCCGATTACAAAAAAACTAGAACATCACATATGAAGTAGTTCCAATCTGTCTACAGTTGAAGAAGTCAGGAGAGAACTATTCTATGGAACCGGAGAGATGATAAGTAATCTCAGCTCGTTTTGGATTCAGGCTTATGGAATTTTTAATTGTGCAAGTTGTTCCTTGTAGACCAGTCAGTGGCATGATATCTTCTCTTTTTCCTACGTGTCCACCAAGATCTCTGCTTCCCTGTTTTGAAATCTCATCCTGGATGGTAAAAGTGGATCATCTCACATTCGTTCTGTACAAGATCAGGAGGATTTCTCAATTTTCATCATCAATGGTCGTCTCCAAACGATACTACTGAAACTCACTCCTGGCTGGTCTGCTTCTCAGCGATATGATGGTGTGTCAATCAGGGGCGAATCTTGGGGTTACATTAAGGTGTGGCTGATATGGACCATGGGTATATTGATACATGATATGGATATGGGTATATTGATGCATGAAATATCCCGCGTTACTTGTAAAACCTTGAAATCACTCTTTGTAGACGTTAGATTGCGTGGTTATCAAAAAAACATGAAATAGTGAATGTTTTTGAGCAGACTATGCATAATGGGGGGAAAATACGCTGCAGACGAGCTGCAAGCCGCAGGTCACGTTGGGGAATGCGTCTTTTCCGTTCCAGCGTACGGTAACTGAGGAGCTCGTGTGATGTTTTCATTCGTCTGAGGAAGTGACGGAGGGCAACGCTGCTCTCTCTTCATTTCCTGCTCTTCAGCAGAATCTGTGGCCGACCGCAGCAGGGTCCCCCTGTCTCTCGCAGGGGGTTGCCGGATGTGGCCGCCGCCGCGGTCACGGCCCACCGCTGCATGGAGGAGAAGATTTGCGTTCTTATTTCACACGTGCAGCATATTCAGCGGTGAGGAGAGATGCAGGCAGCCACAGTTCACGAATTGTCACAAAACCAACAATAATTCATATATAAAACGGAAACATTTATATAAAATTAACAAGTATATTTGTTGCCTGAGAAAATTCATACAGCTTGATTACTAGAAATTAATACATCAATGTGAAAAATATGAAGGCCTATTTTAGATTTATTGAGAATTAGCAGTTGAAGAACCTCACAATACAGTGACATGAACATGGTTAGGTCAGCAGAAGATGATCTAATTTCTGCATTTTGTGCCATTTCCTTCACCATCTCTGCAGAAAATGTCCCATAGAATCGCTATGCGCTGCAATGCAAGAGTCGGATGGATCTTCCAGAAGGGAAGAGTTCTTGGTCCTCCAGACCTCCACTTGATCTCCACCACTCTTGATCACATAAGAATCTGAGGAAATGGCCAACGTAACATACTTTGCCATCTTTTTCTTTCCATCCCTTGCTTTATGAGCATAAGTTATTTGATTTTTCAGTTGCTATGAGGATCCCATTTTTGGGGAAAATTTACAGCTTTGAAATCTGCAAACTGCAACACCTCAGAATTTTAATACAAAGTAGAAGAAATATAGAAATAATGAATGATACTTTTCCACATGGGACCAGATCCAGCAGGTAAATTAAGTTTTCCAGAAAACTGATCAATCTGACCGGTACCCAATGCCATTTTACTTCAGGGCTTCTGTTCAGGGCCTGTTTCCTACCTTGTGTAATGCAGGAAATGGAAAATAAGTCACTAGAATACAATAGAGAACATGAAAAAGACATAAAGCTGGCACTTTGTGTGCGTCAGCCGAGGTTTCCGGCGTTTTTGGGGGGGCCTGAATGTTCCTGTCAGCCTTTACATGTGGTACCAGCTCATTTCATTCAGTCATACTGAAAACTCTCACCTCACAGGTACAAACTGCTGCACCTACAGCCAACATAAACTGGAGCCTTTACAGAAATATTACGTTTTACATGCATGTGTAAAACGTTAGCACATTTTAGATTCAGATTAGGTTGTGAAACTGATGGCTTCATCAAAACGGTACATCAAATACAGGCCACACGGTGGCGGTGTTTTCTTTAAAACAAAGACCCGTGTCTGTCTTGGCACAGGCCTGTTTCCTCTAAACCCGAGCCGAGCCAGGCCGACCCGATCCAGGCCGACCCGATCCAGGCCGAGCCTAGCCAGGCCGAGCTGAGCCGAGCTGAGCCAAGCCGAGCCAAGCCAAGCCAAGCCAAGCCAAGCCAAGCTGAGCCGAACCAAGCCGAGCCGACCCGATCAAGGCCGAGTTGAGCCGATTCAGGTCAAGCCGAGCCAGGCCAAGCTGAGACGATCCAGGCCGAGTTGAGCCGATCCAGGCCGAGCCTAGCCAGGCCGAGCTGAGCCGAGCTGAGCCAAGCCAAGCCGAGCCAAGCCAAGCCAAGCCAAGCCAAGCCAAGCCAAGCCAAGCTGAGCCGAACCAAGCCGAGCCGACCCGATCAAGGCCGAGTTGAGCCGATTCAGGTCAAGCCGAGCCAGGCCAAGCTGAGACGATCCAGGCCGAGTTGAGCCGATCCAGGCCGAGCCTAGCCAGGCCGAGCTGAGCCGAGCTGAGCCAAGCCAAGCGAAGCCAGGCCGACCCAAGCCAACCCGAGCCAGGCCGCCCCAAGCTGAGCCAGCCGAGCCGATCGAGGCCGAGTTGAGCCGATCCAGACAGAGCCGAGCCGAGCCAGGCCGAGCTGAGACGAGCTGAGCCAAGCCAAGCGAAGCCAGGCTGAGCCGAGCCGATCTAGGCCGAGCCGATACAGGCCAACCCGATCCAGGCCGAGCCGAGCCGAACCAAGCCAAGCCATTCCAGGCCGAGCCGACCTGAGCCAAGCTAAGCCGAGCTTAGCCAGGCCGACCCGAGCTGAGCCAGCCGAGCTGATCGAGGCCGAGTTGAGCCGATCCAGGCAGAGCTGAGCCGAGCCAGGCCGAGCTGAGACGAGCTGAGCCAAGCCAATCCAGGCCGAGTTGAGCCGATCCAGGCCGAACCAAGCCAAGCCGTTCCAGGCCGAGCCGACCTGAGCCAAGCTAAGCCGAGCTTAGCCAGGCCGACCCGAGCTGAGCCAGCCGAGCTGAGACAAGCTGAGCCAAGCCAATCCAGGCCAAGTTGAGCCGATCCAGGCCGAGCCGAGCCTAACCAAGCCAAGCCGTTCCAGGCCGAGGCCGAGTTGAGCCGATCCAGGCAGAGCCGAGCCAAGCTGAGCTGAGCCAGGCCGACCCGATTTACCATGGAATCATGAGTAGCACTTGAAGTGTGCCTCAACTACACTACCCAGGGGGCATTGCACCACTCTGGCGACATGTCAACCAATCAGGCCTGCCCCACTGTTCTCATGAGCAGTTTAACCTTCAGCCTTTTATTTTCCATTCGGACTGTTAAAGTACAGATGAAAAAGTAAAAACATTATGTTTTAGTAGTTTTTTAACATTTATTTGGGCAGGAAACTGTCAGCTGTATCCAGCAACATTGCAGCATCTACACTTTACAATTCCACATTTTTAAATGGTTTCAAGGACTTTGTTCACAGTGAAGCTTATTTTAATGGTAATATCTCCTCTTCCTATACAAAATAAGCCAATCGTCTAAAAACCTCAAGACCCAGAGTTTGTGATAGTGGGGAAAATGTGATTAGTTTTACATGCCAATGTAGGTAGGATGGGGCGGGGCGGGGCGGGCAGGGCAGGTACAGACCTTGTGGTTAGAATGGGTATTCACAGTGTGAGTTTTGCCCTTTGAAGCTGTCATTGTTCCATTCTGCGGAAAGTAGTCGGTCACATCTCGTCAAGATCCACCCCCGACCTCCCAGTGAAATATCTAATTCATGTCTTCTTTATTTTTATTCACTGAATCCAGTGGAAAAGCTACTACCTTCATATCGTGAAATTGGTGTCTTCTTCCTGTAGATCAGGCATTTTGCACACCATCGAGAAAACTAGAGTGGATTTATTACTCATTTTATTCTGGTGAGCGATGCAGGAATATCTGTAAAGAGCAATGGATGCATTGGTGACACAGTGAGATGTTTGAGATGATTCTTCAGAAATGTCCGATTGTTGTGGGGTGCGGCACCCCTGGCGGGCGCTTGAGGTTTCCTCTTTTCATGTTGACGTAGTCGTTGTCGGTGGCGTCTTTGCACTTGGCCTTGCACTGCGTGAGAAACCACAAGGGCGTGTTCAGTAAAAGATCTGCACAGACTTCGTGTAGAGGTGTGAAGATCAGACTCACTCCGATGAGGAGACACAGGCCAGTGACGAGCGTGCTGTAGACACCGAGTCCCAGGCAGACGCCCAGCAGTGGCCGAACCGAGCTTCCCGCCACACACGGGGCAGTGGCGTTGTGGGAGTTGGCAGTGGCGTCACCCAGCGCTTCTCCTGCAGCAGAACAATTTCAGTCAAGATCCTACTGACACCTCCAGCCACCAAACTACACCCCATCATGCAAATTTACAGCATTTACCAGACGCCCTTATCCAGAGCGACTTACAATCAGTAGTTACAGGGACAGTCCCCCCCTGGAGACACTCAGGGTTAAGTGTCTTGCTCAGGGACACAATGGTAGTAAGTGGGGTTTGAACCTGGGTCTCCTGGTTCATAGTCAAGTGTGTTACCCGCCTTTTACTAAGATGTTCTGCTGCATCAGATTATACATAATGGTGCCACCATGATATCATTTGTTATCCTCTGCGGTACCTGCGGTTCTGAAAGTGAAAGTGACACGTGTCCTCTGTATTTAACCGTCCCCCTTGGTGAGCAGTGTGTGGGGACGGGACCTTCATCAAGGGGACCTCGGTGGCACCTCGGCGCTTCAGGATTCGAACCGGCAACCTTCCGATTACGGGGCCGCTTCCTTAACCGCCCGGCCGCCGCCGATGCACTATTGTCTATTCTCCCAACTCGTGGTTCCCACCTCAAGATGGACGTCGTTCGGACGGCTCGCGGTGAAGGGGCGACAGGACGCTGGTTTACCTGCGACTCTGAGCAGGACCAGGGTGGTGCGCTCCTCCTTCTTGTAGGGGGGCGGGTAGATCTTACACACCACACAGGTGTACAGGCCCGCGTTCTCCTCGCTCACCCTGCCGATCCGGTACCGCGCCGCGCCGCTGGACATCAGCAGGGTCAGGTTCTCGCGCCGGGTCTGGAGGCCCTCGGGCGGCGTCTGGGTGTTCCAGGTTGACGTGAGGTTGTGGACCTCTCTCCCTCCCCAGAAGAGGACGATGGAGAACTCGCCTTCAGGGAGGGCGGGGCAGGCCACTGACGTTGCGCTGTGGAGCGTCACCTGCTCCGTTGAGACATCTGTTGAGTTAAAAACGGGACATTTCCAGTCTGGACGCTCAGCTGTGGGGCTCAGTTTGTCTGTTTTGTTGGGGTGCGGTTCAGGATGTGGTTCGCAGACGGCCCCACGCGGCCATTTCTTCCGTTAAAATACTTCTCACATAAAATACTTCATATTTTCTTTGTCTTCATGCTTTGTTCTGCTTTTGCAAATTAATTGAATGTTGCATTAAGTCAGAAAATCATAAATTTTTATTTTTTTCCGCTTTGAACTTGTCCAAGTTTCATTTTCATGCGTTCACGAGTGCGATTTTACATTTATTTAGAATAAAAGAACTGTGTGAGTGACATGAGGAATGAAAACCACTTCTGTCCACGAACTAAACTGAATGAAAGTGAATAAAATGAAGACACGAGTTTCCCACCTGTGATGCAGAGCTCGGGGTTCGCCAGCGGAACACGGAGGACCGCCACGGCCACGGCGAGGCTGAGCAGCTGGCGGGGAACCATCTCAGCTCGCCTGTTCCTCTTCCTCTGCTCGCACGGGAGGGTGGAGACGGCAGAGGGGGGAGGTCTGGGCTTCCTACGCTCCCTCCTGGATCTTCATCCTTGGGCTTCGACCTTTTCAACAATGTGTCCTGTCGAGGTTCAGCAGTGAGACCTCACGGTGAGACGTTTCCCCGTCACTCAAGCTCCATTTGATCGTCAGTTTTTTTTCTTCATTTCATGCTGCACATGAAGCCACCAAACCACTAGATGGGAGTGTAGATGCAGAGCCGCACACAACAGGCCCTACACCCGCCCTGTATCTGGCTGTACGGGAGCACGTGAGGCCGTTTGAGATGTTCGCATTGATCCAGATCACCCCAAGCCTCCTCCTGTTGAACTGACTATTATTTTATAGTAATATACTGATAATAATGCAACAATGTGGCCCGTGATTGAATTCATTTTCAGCCATATCATCGGATCTGGACCAGTCCAGTTCTGATGCTCCATGATGCATCAGAACTTATCCAGAGCGACTTACAGTCAGTAGTTAGAGGGACAGTCCCCCCCTGGAGACACTCAGGGTTTAGTGTCCTGCTCAGGGACACGATGGTAGTAAGTGGGCTTTGAACCTGGGTCTTCTGGTCCATAGGCTACTACCACCTCACCTTTTTTATCAGAACCAGCTTTAACCTTGACAATTTGATCTAAAGCAGGTCCTTTATTGGATCAGATGATGAAATCTGTGAGCCTCGGCCGCCCATAGTCCTTCCATAGACCCCATTTGGTACATCCTGACCACCGCAGACCAAGACCAGCACCGAAGATCTGCGGTTTGGGGAGGTACCTTGTCAGATTCCCCGTTATTTCCCCGTTAATTTTGTATTTTAACACACACAACGCCCTCTTGACCTGATCAGGGTTCCATGTGATTGTGAGGCAGCAAAGTGATCTTGGAACCTGCAGGTCTGGATGCTCCTGTGCCGCCTGTCCAACAGGCCCGCAGTTTGTGTTTTTTACATTATTTACAGTAATTATCACTGCTCTACTGTGCATCAGTAGGAAGGAAGAAGAAGAATGAGAAGAAGGAGAAGGTCTTGTGGGTTGGTCATAATTTAATCTAACTTTGGTGAACTATTAGACAGGGCGACCAATTCAGAACATAAAGAAAATATATAAAAGGACACGTCCGCCGTGGTGGAGACAGAATTAGAAAGTTCGAGCAAGAGCAGGATCCTGAATGGCAGTAGGGAGCGAGTAGCCCGGTGGAGAAGACTGTAAGATGGGGCGTCGCAGGACCGTGGAGAAGACCCAGGTTCAAACGTCTCGAGCGAGACACGTAACCCCACGTGTGCCTGTAACTGCTGATTGTAAGGTGCTCTGGATAAGGACGCCCGGTAAATGCCCACCCATGTTACCCGGGGAGGGGCGGAGTCACTCATTTAAAAAGGCTCTTTTTGTACTGGTTGATCTTTTTTAGTTTTGCCTTTAAACTATGAGGAACATCAGAAAAAGTGGAGTAATTCTTGTTTGAAGTTGTGATGAAAATATAATTTATTAAAGGTTTTAATTGTTATTTTTATATAGGTCTTGTCCGTCCCCTAAATACTGTATCTGACGTGTGTTTGGTGCAGAATTACAGCCACTTTGATCCAGTCCCACAATGAGGACAACCAGCCGATTATTGGTCATGTGCAATAATATGCGACCCATGCTACATATTACACTGGACATAGAGCCATATTTCGTTATTTATTCTTTCTTTATAAGTAAGTAAGTAAAGTGGAGTGATTGTCACATGTGATACACAGCAGCACAGCACACGGTGCACATAGTGGAATGTGTCCTCTGCATTTAACCCATCACCCTGAGTGAGCAGTGGGCACCATGACAGGCGCCCGGGGAGCAGTGTGTGGGGACGGTGCTTTGCTCAGTGGCACCTCAGTGGCACCTTGACGGATCGGGATTCGAACCGGCAACCTTCTGATTACAGGGCCGCTTCCTTAACTGCTAGGCCACCGCTGCCCCACCACTGCCCACTGCCCCTGTTTATAGCGCTGTAATTATATTAGTATTGTATTATTTTTTGCACACATGTCTGCACTGAAGGAGTTGCTTTTAATCTCAATGTTAGTTGCATATAGTGACAGTGAAGGCATTCTATTCTATTCTATTGTTTTGTATTCTATTATTTTCTTTTTTATTCCATTTTATCCTGTTGTATTCTATTCTATTCTATTGTCTTCTGTTCTATTGTGTGGTATTAAATTCTATTCTATTGCATTCTATTCCTTTTTATCCTGTTTTATTCTATTCTATCCCATTTTATCATGTTTTATCCTTTTTTATTCTATTCCGTTTTATTCTATTCCATATTATCCTGTTTTATTCCATATTGTCCAGTTTTATTCCATATTGTCCAGTTTTATTCCATATTTTCCTGTTTTATTTCATATTGTCCAGTTTTATTCCATATTTTACTGTTTTATTCCATATTTTCCTGTTTTATTTCATATTGTCCAGTTTTATTCCATATTTTCCTGTTTTATTCCATATTGTCCAGTTTTATTCCATATTTTCCTGTTTTATTCCGTATTGTCCAGTTTTATTCCATATTTTCCTGTTTTATTCCATATTGTCCAGTTTTATTCCGTTTTATTCCGCCTGTGAGGTGTACCGGGGGCCGGTGACGTCGCCGGCCGGGGTGGGTCGTGTTGGAAGGGGGCCGGACAGGAAGCGGAGCCGCCTGGAGCCGCCTAGAGCCGCGGAGGAAGGGAATGGGAGCGGGGGCTTGACTCGGAGATCGCCAGGCTCAGAACCAGCCGGTCCCGGGCGGAGGAACGACGGGCTTTTACCCCGACAGACGCCGTCCTTTCTCGGGGGGTCTCGGTCGCCGCCTTTCCCGCGGTAAGCAGCAGCCTCTCGTCCCCCCTTTTCTTCCTCCCTTTTTCTCCGCCGCGTATCGCCGCGTTATCGACCCGCCGGAGCCGCCGGGAGGATGCGGGGCTCCATGGGCGTGTTCTCCCGCTTTGTGCCCCGGTGATGTCCGCATCCGCCGGACCGCTGACGGAACCGGGTCTTCTGGGCCCGGCCGGCCACTCCCAGCATGCACTGCGAGACTGGGTCTGGACTGGGACTGTCGTGGGGTGCACTACCACAGCACTAGTGCGTGGACGTGATCTGCTCCTGTCCCCCTCTCCCCTGGTTCCTGCGGAATGATGCTGCGAGGCCTGAACGTGTGGGACATGACCGTCACCCCCAAATGTCATATTTACCTCACCAAAATGAAGAATCTGAAGAAGCCTTGCGGCATCCTCGCCTCCATTGGTCCTGCCGGTGGGCCCGGCTGCGTGATGTCACCCAGAAAGGTCCCCCGATTTGGGACGCAGGCTTTGCATGAATTATGCACCCTTTAAAACCTGCACGGATCAGCATTCGTACGGTGTGCCGGCGCGCCGCGGCCTGTACTTACGAACGGCGTGTGGACAGGTGTGGACAGGTTGGAGTACACTGTAATCTGGCCCGATGTCCTCACCCTCGCCCTCCTGCATCTCGCAACATCCTGCTTTCATTTTTTTGTGCCGTGTCTCTGCAGTTTTGTCCTTTTTGGATTGAGGATAAAGATGAAATTAGAACCGGCGAGAACCCCAGAAGAGTAAGAATGGGAATAAAAGGAGAAGTTCCTGCTACCAGAACGTCTGGAGGGCCCTTGGCTGGATTTTGGGTTAATTCTATGGTAATATAGCGATCTCGTCCGTCCCCGGATACGCATCTCGGGACCGTTGTTATCGCTCAGGAAATTCCTCTTTAGCTTCTGGTCGCGGGCGAGACAGCAAGAACCTCAGCAGACGTTCCCTCACGCAGGGGTCTGAAATAATCGGTCTCGGTATCTTCTCCATCTGGTGCAGCGCGGCACACGGTGACCCCAGGCGCCCGGGGTGTGGGGACCTCGGTGAGATTGTCATCGTCGAGTTCCAGTAGAAATGGCAGTGAACCCCTGGACCGTTGCTTTTTACGTTTGGTCAGGTCCTCGCTGGTGTGTTGAGTTGTAGGACGCACCCCAGGAGTCTCGTATAGCAATCGATAATTCCATGCGGCCCCTCGGCTGTTAGGGTTCCCTTCTCCGTGTCAGAAGAGCTAAAGAACGGACTAATTAACGCTATTATCACGACTCCTTTTCGCTCCGTAACCGGCGTGTTTGTTAATGGCAGTTATGGTAAATATTGGAGGTGGGTGTGGCCTTTCGAATGTTTACATATCCAAACTGATTTTACTCTTTGTTTGCGGATCTGCGTGTATTTTTTGGTGGTGTTACACACACGTGTAAACTAGTTAAGTAAGAAGTTGTCCCCCCGCTTGTCCCCACGCCGTCTCGTCTGTTTTTGGACAAACATTGGCAGCTGGAGAACCGCCTGAGTCAGCTCGCCGTGCTCGCGTGCGGGTAACCACGCTGGTCTCTAGATGGCCACGTCCAGGAGACGCTGCATCAGGTTCCTCCCTCTCTGAAGCCCCAATCATCATTGAACAAACGGAGGCGTTCACTTAGGTCCGGGTTCTTTAAACCGGGTTCTGCCCTCCCTGTGAGTCATGTGTGGAGAACATCAGGAGAGTCTGGATCTGAGTCGGTTACAGAAGCCAATACAGAAGACATTTCACTTTTCCATCCAAGTCCCCAGACGTCTTTAAAGGTTCTCCGGGGTCACGCTGGAACCGTCATCCTCGTTCCGCCATCTTGTTGTGACGGGACCAGACCAGGTCTCATCATCCCACCCATCCTTCCTGTTGTAATCCTGCAACCCTGGGCTGCTGAGAACTTCATCAAGAACCATGAAACACTACAGATTCACATTCATATTCTGTTCTATTCATCTTCATATTCATATGTTCCGTTTTAACCAATTTCAACCCATTCCAGGCGGTTTTTATCCATTCTGTTCTCTTCTGTTCTGTTCTATTCTCTTCTGTTCTGTTCTATTCTGCTCTATTCTATTCTATTCTATTCTATTCTATTCTATTCTATTCTATTCTATTCTATTCTAATCTGTTCTTGGGCAGTGGTGACCTAGCGGTTAAGGAAGTGGCCCTGTAATCAGAAGGTTGCCGGTTCGAATCCCGATCTGCCAAGGTGCCACTGAGGTGCCACTGAGCAAAGCACCGTCCCCACACACTGCTCCCCGGGCGCCTGTCATGGTGCCCACTGCTCACCAAGGGTGATGGGTTAAATGCAGAGGACAAATTTCACTGTGTGCACTGTGTGCTGTGCTGCCGTGTATAACATGTGACAATCACTTCACTTTCATCTTTCATCTATTATATTCTGTTCTGCTCTGTTCTATTCTGTTGTATTCTATTCTATTCTGTTCTAATCTGTTCTGTTCTATTCTGTTGTATTCTATTCTATTCTGTTCTAATCTGTTCTGTTCTATTCTGTTGTATTCTATTCTATTCTGTTCTAATCTGTTCTGTTCTATTCTGTTGTATTCTATTCTATTCTGTTGTATTCTATTCTATTCTGTTCTAATCAGTTCTGTTCTATTCTCCTGTTTTCTCTTGAAACGTATTCTGATTGAATTTGGTTGTTCTAAACGATTAATTCTGTTTCGGTTCCAGTAACGGTTGTGATGTTGGGTGACGAGGAACGTTGGTTCTGCCTCTTTCCTGAAGTGACTGTACTTTCTGAATTTGGAACATGACGCCGTTGTCCAGGGTGTAGACGTGTGTGTTCTGACTCTGTGGCGAGATGCGGGGCCGAGATGGGAAGAGGTCCTGGTGCGGATTCCAGGGAATTCTCTCACCTGTCCGGACAGGAAGTGTGTGAATGCTGCAGCTCCTGCGTGTGTGTGAGGTGTTCATGATCATGGAGGTTTTCCTGGAGTAAGTGGTGGGTCCAGAAACGTCTTCTCGTGAGATTGCGGCGCCGGATTCCTCCCGGAATGCTGTGCACCAGGTGGCGTAACCAGATATCAGGAGAAAGTGTGTAAAATATGATGTTTTTATTCCATCTGAAGCGCGTCATTCTGGGCGGAGTTTCTACGCCTCTGGTTTTTCCATTTTTCCCTCCCTCCCCTGATGTGCCAGGATTCTGAGAACTTCCTCATGCTGGCGGCTCGGGGCCGGTGTGTGTGAGAGGGGATCAGGCGCCGCGTGGAAATGGACTGTTTCCCGCACGGGGGTGTTGGGAGGAGCCTGGAGACGCACGCAGATATAATCGTTTTTATCTTCGGCGCGCTCTTTGCCGTGTTTTGACTCGTCGGATCGGCTTTGTGGCAGCACTTGTGGTTTGCCCGTCCCGTACGTCCACGCCTCCATCGCGCTGTGATGTCTGTCTTCGCCACGGCAGTGATGGGCCACGGTGCTGCACCTGAGGCCGTGAGTCAAATGCTCCAGGTGCCACTTTTCCCGTACAGCACTTCACTGAGTCGCCCCGCAAGCTTGAACTATGGACATGAATCATCACAGTTTTCAACTGAGGCAGGAAAACAAGCCAATTGGCATCTGGGTTCACTTTCACCCACTAGGGTGGTAGTAGCCTAGTGGGTAACTAGGTAGTATAGAGGGTGGTAGTAGCCTAGTGGGTAACTAGGTGGTATAGAGGGTGGTAGTAGCCTAGTGGGTAACTAGGTGGTATAGAGGGCGGTAGTAGCCTAGTGGGTAACTAGGTGGTATAAAGGGTGGTGTACCTAGTGGGTAACTAGGTAGTATACAGGGTAGTAGTAGCCTAGTGGGTAACTAGGTAGTATAGAGGGTGGTAGTAGCCTAGTGGGTAACTAGGTAATATAGAGGGTGGTAGTAGCCTAGTGGGTAACTAGGTAGTATAGAGGGCGGTAGTGGCCTAGTGAGTAACTAGGTAGTATAGAGGGCGGTAGTAGCCTAGTGGGTAACTAGGTAGTATACAGGGTAGTAGTAGCCTAATGGGTAACTAGGTAGTATACAGGGTAGTAGTAGCCTAGTGGGTAACTAGGTAGTATAGAGGGTGGTAGTAGCCTAGTGGGTAACTAGGTGATATAGAGGGTGGTAGTAGCCTAGTGGGTAACTAGGTAGTATAGAGGGCGGTAGTAGCCTAGTGGGTAACTAGGTGGTATAGAGGGTGGTAGTAGCCTAGTGGGTAACTAGGTAGTGTAGTGGGCGGTAGTGGCCTAGTGAGTAACTAGGTAGTTTAGTGACTTACAATCAGTAGTTACAGGGACAGTCCCCCCCTGGAGACACTCAGGGTTAAGTGTCCTGCTCAGGGACACAATGGTAGTAAGTGGGATTTGAACCTGGGACTCTGAAGCTGGTGTTCTGGTTGACAGGACACTACCACATTCATAATTTAGTGTCATTCAGTGTAAGATTTAACACACCAATCTGTCATTAATTCTACATGATCGCTGATTTGTGACTGTCTGTGATAATGCAGCATTAATAATAAAAAAGCAGGTTGACCTCACACACACACACCACACACCACACACACAAGGAGCATGAAGCTCGAGCCCAACAGGGCCCAGAAACTCCAGATGGCTCCGTGGGAATAGCGGTCCCATAAGACGGGCGGAGCACAGGGAGTCCATTGTGCGGGCGGGTGGGCGGGGGGAGAGGTCGCCGTTTTTAAACCGCGCTGCATCTGGACGAAGTGGAGAATATGGAGTCTGCGGGGAGCCCGGCTCCGGAGGAGTTCGCGCGCTGCGTGCTATTTTGGAGACATGGGCGTCGGCCTGCTGGAGCTGGCGTGACCAAAACAAGTACACGTGTGGGGCGTGGCCGACCAGATCCAGTCGGGCGGAGTCTGTTCAGCCCGAAAGCGGCGTGAGAATCCAGCTGCTGAGGTTTCGGTTACATCAGTGGTTATTTTCCTGCTGCCATGGCGACCCTCCCATTTGGTGTAATGGGTGAAGATGCTGCAGGAAGCAGTGGTGGGTACAGTGTGGTGTGTGTGTGTGTGTGTGTGTGTGTGTGTGTGTGTGTGTGTGTGTGTAATCGTGCGCCTGAATGCCGAAACATGACGTTACGGGGTCAGTGGGACACACACACACACACACATACACACTGCTGCTGCTGATTTAATTGTTTCACTTGCACTCACACAAGCATGCCACCAGCCTGTAGCAGGGTGCAGATGACCATACACACACACACACACACACACACACACACACACACGCCATGCTGCACCCACCGCCTTCCCAGCCCCCCAACCTACATCTCGGTGTGTGTGTGTGTGTGTGTGTGTCTTCAGGGAGAGCGGCTGCATCCACTTTCAAAGACTCCAGGCTGCCTTTGAAACCAGAGCTGCAGTCGCTACTTTACAGCCGCATGCAGCACTGCTGTAAATGACTGACTGGGTCACTGAGTGCTTCGAGGTGTGTGTGTGTGTGTGTGTGTGTGTGTGTGAGCGTACTTTCCCTGGGTCAGCACCTTGTAGTGCTGGAGAGACGTTGTGTGTGTGTTGGGCAGTAGATCCAGGTCAGCAGTCTCCTCTCCTCACATCACCGTGTGTGTGTGTGTGTGTGTGTGTGGTGTATACTCTTCCTAGTCTTCTCTCGTCTTTGTACTCTGGTGCAGTATTTCCCCCCCATACCTGAAACTGAACTGGACTTGTCTAAAAAGGTGAAGATGTACAGTACGGGCCAAACGTCTGGACACCTTCTCATTCAACGTGTTTTCTTTATCTTCATGACCATTTACGTTGGTAGATTCTGACTGAAGGCATCAAAACTATGAATGAACACATGTGGAGTTCTGGACTTAACAAAAAAAGGTGAAATAAGTGAAAACATGTTTTATATTCTAGTTTCTTTGCTCTGATTACTGCTTTACACACTCTTGGCATTCTCTCGATGAGCTTCAAGAGGTCGTCACCTGAAATGCTTCTCCAACAGTCTTGAAGGAGTTCCCAGAGGTGTTTAGCACTTGTTGGTCCAGCTCACCCCAAACCATCTGGATTGGGTTCAGGTCTGGTGACTGTGGAGGTCTCCAGGTCTCCACTTTTTGTTAAGTACAGAACTCCACACGTGTTCATTCATAGTTTTGATGCCTTCAGTGAGAATCTACCAACGTAAATGGTCATGAAGATAAAGAAGACACGTTGAATGAGAAGGTGTCCAAACTTTTGGCCTGTACTGTACATTTCTGTAACCTCTGTAACCGGACGGTTGTTGTCTGGTGAAACCTGGGTTCAAATCAGGTGACTCAACTCTTCATGGGCAAACTGAGCCGTTAGAGCAGCGCTGTATTCCTGACGTCAGCCGGCAGGCTAAAATGCTTCTATTCGGTGTCTGGATTCAGCCTGAAAACGGAAATGAAAAGTTCTAGTTGGAAGAGTTCATTTGCCTCAAATCGTACCACTTCAATTCGGGCACGTGGCAGAGTTGCCCGTTTCTCCGTATTTCTCTTATTAAGCAGCAGTTAAATGAGGCGTCTGCTCCCTACACGTCACCCGCTTTTTTACTCGTTTAGCACCGCGGTAAATGAACGCACCGTCGCAGCATTGAAGCCACTTAACTCGACGGCCAACCGGATTCGAGTTCAGGAAAGTTCCAGAAAGAAATCGGCGCGGCTGCCGCTCGCTCCACGGTCGAACCGCAACGCACCCACAATCCAGTTCGACGGGAGGCGGGGTCACGCACCGAGCGCCTCGTGTGGACCGATAACTGGCATGAATTTCGGAACGAATTGCATGAATGAGGCCTGCGGTAACATCCCAGGGTTTAGATGGTTGGTTTTTGGTTGGCTTGAATTGCCGGTCGAGGTGTGACTTTGCGCCGGTTTCCGGCGCGGGTGCTTTATTTACCACCGTGGGGCGCTGTGTTGGACATGTTTCCTCTGTAAATGCCCTGGCTCACGTCGGTTGTGCTGAGATTCGGTTGCAGCGAGTGTTTTTGGGGGGAAATAATGTCTTTCTCCTTTAAGGCAGCTGGCCTGTAGATAGTGGACCTATCTGGTTGTCTAAATGAGGACACGTTTTGAATGGTGCTTGAATGCGTTTGAACCCCTGTCCTTGTGTAAATAGCTCCGAATCCGGGCCACTGCTCCGTCCTCCCCGAGTTAAATATAGCTGGATAGAACCCCCCAATCATGATTGATGATTTATGTTCTGAGACTCGCCCTCATGCCGTCACTCCCGTCTTCAAATAAAACAGCTGCTCTAAGGATGCTGGGTAATTTGGCCTAGAAATCAGACCAAAGGCGTTATGTTTAACAATGTCCGTCACACTCTGGGGACCGTGTCTGCCGTAAGGGGTCACCGCGGCGGACCAGCCGGCCTGTTTATCCGCACAAGGATTTGCCAAAAGTCTGAAGCCGGATGCCCTTCCTGACGCAACCCTCCCCATTTCCCCGGCCAAGAGACACGTGGTCCCCATGCGTCCCCAGTGGCTGCGCTGTTGTTGGGACAGATGTGACATTTCAAATTTGAAACGAACGGCATTAGAATGTGGTGTTCAAAGGTCGAGGCCACCGTGACCTAACATTCTTGTCAACATGGGACATGTATCTGGAAAACTTGAAGGGATATTTGGTAGAAACAAATAGACTCTAGACTGATGTTGGCCAAAGGTCAGGCTTACTGTCTACAGCAGGGTGTGGCCAATCCCACAAGATCACTTTAAATAGATCTATTATTACGGCCTGGCAGTATAAACACACAAACTTTAGATCCCACAATTTCCAACATTCCATCTTTTTCAATGAACCTCTATGACAAAAACGCGTCATACTGCTGGTCATGTTGCAAAAAACAAGACTAAATGTGATTTTCTAAATAAAACTATACTAAAATGTTTAATTGCAGTTATTATTATGCAGTAAAAAATGTGATACACAGATTAGAACAAATGTGATACACAGCAGCACAGCACATGGTGCACATAGTGAAATTTGTCCTCTGCATTTAACCCATCACCCTTGGTGAGCAGTGGGCAGCCATGACAGACGCCCGGGGAGCAGTGTGAGGGGACGGTGCTTTGCTCAGTGGCACCTTAGCGGATCGGGATTCGAACCGGCAACCTTCTGATTGCGGGGCCGCTTCCTTAACCGCTAGGCCACCGCTGCCCCATATTTCTGTTTTCTGTGTGTCCCATTCGGTTGCTCAGATGACGTCACTTCCTCAATACGCATTTCGGCATTGTTTCGATTTAATGATGCTTTATGGTGGTTTAGCAGCTAGCTGGCAGAACAAGATGAAGTGACGTTTGGTCACTTTCTTTACAATGAAGTTGAAAAACTTGGGGCAACAATAATATAATAATAAGATAACCTTGTTTTAATTATGAAATGGGTTAGACCAATTTTTTTAAGATGACTAAAATGCAATTTTTGTTGACTAAAACTAGACTAAAATAGTCCTGGATAATTGTGACTAAAATGCTCAGACATTCAGTCGACTAAAACTCGACTAGACTAAAATGAGTATGAACATGACTAAAACTAATAAAAACTAAAATGACGGCTTGACGCAAAGACTAAATTAAAACTAAAATTAAGACAGGCCGCCAAAAACAACTAGACATTGCACATCTTATACGAAACTTCAGTCGTGTTGCTTACGTGTAGAACGTGTTCTGGTAAGTATAATTTCTTTTTCATTATACTTTATGTTATGTTGTACAGTTTTATTGCACATATTTCTGCTTGTTATGTATCTGTTGTAATTAATGAAAATTATTACACACTTTTTATAAAAATTATTTTGCTAAATCACAACCCTCGTCAACAGATAGCGATTCAGCGGGTAAAAAGCTCCTGTCTAAACGTGAAGATTGGAGATGAATAATAACTATATGTGTGAGGACAGGACGTTGTCGGGTGGTCCCTGATGCCCCCTCCACCCTGCCAGTGGGGCGCAGAGCTGCATTACAGACCTCGTGGGTCTGATTTATGGCCTGGATTCTGCTGACGGGGTGGAATGTGCGGCTCCGAGTGGATCGATCGTCTTTTCTGCTCTTTTCTGCTCTCGACTCAACTCCTCTTCCCCCTGGCAGGGTGATCCTCAGCTGACGCCGCGAGTGGAGTAGCAGAACTCAAGTGAAGGTAAGCTGCAGACGCAACTGCTCACACACACAGTAGAAAAGGCCACGCCTTCCCGCTCTGCGTCAGAGTCGAATGGCGGCTGAACTGGACGGGGGGTCGAGCAGGGATATGAATATTCCCTCGCAGAAGTGTGTCGGATTTCTCTCGTATCCCCGGGGAATGTGAAACCATGTGTGGGGGTGGAAGGTGTTGAAAGGGTGTGGTTTGCATTTACACACACACACACACACACACACACATAATATATAATATTTCTTCCTCAGCAGCGCTGATACAGATATACAGTCCTGTGTGTCTGCAGCCCTGTTATCATAGCACTGCAGGTGGGGGCACACACACACACGCACACACACACACACACACACCAACAGGCCTGGCCGGCTACACTGTTATTATCACCCGGCGCTGCACAGAGTGTATATACAGCACACAGTACAGTACAGGACATACAGGGTGTGTGCATATACACAGTAATATGTGCAAAACAGACTGTACATACACCCTATTTATTATACAGAATAAAATATATATGTATGTAAAAATTAAAATGTGGTATATGTGGTGTAGATGTTGTGTACACTTCATTAAATAAAACATATATTGCATAAAGTACTCCGATATAGTACACATACCATACAAATACCTTACTTACATTACCTACAGTGTACGTTACACTGTGTGGTCTGTGTATACAGTATACTGTTGCGTATATATGTATTCAGAAATGCATAAGAAATAAATCAGCTGGTCGACATCCTGTAATACTTGCCCTGAACAGCATGTGCATGTTATATGAACATTATTATTTTTTTCTGTCAGAGAAGCACATGTGGTTCTGCTCAGGCATGTTCTTTTACGGACTTAACGGCGTGTAGCTCTGGTGGTTTTCCACGTCAGTAATGCGCTGCACGTTCCCGTACTGTGGATGTGCGCTCTGGTTTTTGTCGCCTGTAATACGAGGAAGCAGCGGGAAGCGACATCACCTTCGTCTGGGGGCTGAGCGCATGAAGGTGCAGGTGAAGGTGTCGCTCTCGAGGAAACTGGGCCAGATGCCGTACGGCATGAACCAGGGTAATTGTAAATTAGCAGAAGCAGCCGGGAGCCCAGATGTGAAAATTATTACATTTTTCCCTGATCTGACAGCGCCACACCCAATAAGTGCTTCATTTACTGTCTTTGACTCTGGACTGGACTGGAGAGACGTCCTATAGACAGGAAGCAGCTCTGCTCTCCAAAAGCTTCTGGATCGAATAGCAGCAACATGTTCCCTTATTGACATCCAGGTCATTTCTGAAACCCAGTAGATGAACTTTAATGAGCGTGACCACGCCCACTACCAACACCAACATGCAGGTAATCAGGCGCTTTAATTCCTAGTGAACGTGACCACGCCCACTACCAACACCAACATGCAGGTTATCAGGCGCTTTAATTCCTAGTGAACGTGACCACGCCCACTACCAACACCAACATGCAGGTTATCAGGCGCTTTAATTCCTAGTGAACGTGACCACGCCCACTACCAACACCAACATGCAGGTTATCAGGCGCTTTAATTCCTAGTGAACGTGACCACGCCCACTACCAACACCAACATGCAGGTTATCAGGCGCTTTAATTCCAGTCAACATGACCACGCCCACTACCGACACCAACATGCAGGTTATCAGGTGCTTTAATTCCAGTCAACATGACCACGCCCACTACCAACACCAACATGCAGGTTATCAGGCGCTTTAATTCCTAGTGAACGTGACCACGCCCACTACCAACATGCAGGTTATCAGGCGCTTTAGTATTCTGATGGATGATCTAGTGAATATGACTTTAGCGGTTCATTGTCACAGTTCCATTATTAAAAGTCACGTCTCACTTTCAGAAATATTGTATGTAGTTCACTCCGCCCCCTTCTTTTTCTCTGTGTAACACAGAAATGCTTCCAGGACGTGACAGAATAGTGTCAGTCTGCCCAGGGGGATGCTGGGAAACATGGGTACTAGTCTGGTACCGTCCTGTCCCTCTTGCTAGTGTACGTCTGTGAGATGTGGGACTGAAGCAGGTCGTGGTAGTGGGTGGTAGTGGCCTAGTGGGTTAGACACTCGCCTATGAACCAGAAGACCAGGGTTCGAATCCCACTTACTACCATTGTGTCCCTGAGCAAGACACTTAACCCTAAGTTGCTCCCGGGGGGACTGTCCCTGTAACTACTGATTGTAAGTCGCTCTGGATAAGGGCGTCTGATAAATGCTGTAAATGTAAATGTGATGTCAGTGATTACTCCTGCAGCATCTGGGTTTTTTCACACAGCCGCGGGCATATACGCAGTAATGATGTAAGAGAGTCGGACGGGCAGGAAGTCGGCCTGCCGGTTTTTACGCCTGCGTGTTGAATTATTTATTTATTTCAGCTAATGCCGGCTGGTATAGGGCAGCGGGAGGTATCGATTTTAGCCCGGTGGTCCAGGTGTCCATCACGAGCACGTTATGAGAGCTTGACTTGACACTCGGTGAACACTGGCCAGGACCTTGTTAGGCGTAATTCATCTCGTCCTCTGGTGGTGTGTGGTGAGACGTTTGCCAAGGCTGCATGTAGATCGTCGGCGCTGTTGGCCTCCAGGAGGGATTCCGTCTGCCGCCGGTTGTTCTAACCTGCACGTTTCTGGAACCGCGAGCAGTTCCAGCGTCCCCAGAACCCTGATGAGGCGTAGAAACGCGCCTCAAAAATATGCCAATATTTTCCGTACAACTGCAGGTTTCAGCGTTCTTCCGGCCGTCCCACGGCACGTTTTGGAACGTTGACCCGTCTCTGCGCCGTACGTTGCACCGTTACAATGCAGCCCTTGTTTAAATAAACCGCGGATAATTTGCCAGCTTATTTCTGCAAATCTCCCGGTTTTTGGCCTCTGCTGCCAGGCGGCCACGCTGGGCGCCAGCGGGCGCGGCGCTTATTCGCGGTGCTCAGTTGTGCGTGAAAGATGACATTAGAGTTCCCCGTTCCGTCCATCTGTCCACAGGTTCCGGCCCTCGTGGCTTTTTACCGCGATCGCCGGGAGCCGAGCTGTTTCATTCCCTCCGCCGTGGGCTGGTAATTGGGCCCCGGCGCTGGCATCACGGGGCCTGAACGCGGCATCCGTGGTTCAGCATCGCGGCAGGGGGGGGGGGGGTTTCCAGAATGTTCTCGTCTTTTCTAGTGCGCCTGATTGCACAATTTTCCAGAGCATCGGTAGCTGCTTTGGAAACCCCGCGGTGCGGATTATTTTAGAGACAAGTTCCCAATTACAATAATTAAAGAGTAAATTGTAGCACTGTGTGATATATATTACAAAAGTATGTAATATCATCACCATAGTGAACATATTGCGTTGTGTAAAGTGTATGTACTGTCCCGGCGAGTCCTGATCAAGGTGCTGTCTATATGGAAATAGTGGGTAAGACACTCGCCTATGAACCAGAAGACCCAGGTTCAAACCCCACTTACTACCATCGTGTCCCTGAGCAGGACACTTAACCCTGAGTGTCTCCAGGGGGGGACTGTCCCTGTAACTACTGATTGTAAGTGGCTCTGGATAAGGGCGTCTGGTAAATGCCGTAAATGTAAATGTAAATGGTCACCTCCAGCCACCAGATTTCAGCACCAACTGTGGACGTTGTGCAGACGCGGCCCATCTGTACCTTTTACCGCCACAACCGCAGCTGAGTAAACTGCGGCGATTGACCACAGACGGTTCAACTTTCCCGGAGAGGAGGGCCGCTGGACCGGTCCTGGGTGGAGAGGTGGTGTCGGGAGGCTGGAAAACTTGAACCAGTTAAAAGGCTGCTGGTGGTTACGGTTACCTGTACGGACGGGTTCGATCCGCGGTCGACCCTATGACGACCTCATGTTCGTGTGAACTTTGACCTCTGCATGCTGCGTCGCGCGTTTCTCTCTGCAGCTGACAGCTGACGTCGCACGAGGTCTGCCGAGCGCTTCAGGGGTGGAGAATAAAGCGGACAAGTTTCTCAGTTGGCGTTTGGTAGCGTTGGTGTTTTTATTTTGTGAATAAAATGAATAAAGTTGTGCAGTGATTTTGTGATTTCTGAAAGATCTGCTGTGGCGAGGAGCCAATGAAGAAAGAAGAAGAACCTGTGAATAGATATTTTAACAGCAACAATAATATTAAAGCTGTATTGGATTGGGTATCTGCAGGGACGTATCGGGGCCCCCATCCCCGGAGCCACATGATGGTTCTATCTGGCGGAACGCCGGTCCTGTACCTTCTGCAGAAGAAGGAAAACGTCGATGCACGCGGTGCAGGAACACCACGGTGAAGACCATCGCAGAAGTAAAGCAGGAAGGAGCGGGTTTCCGGCGTGAAATGGGCGTGTCCTCTCCGCCCTCGGCCTTTTGATTGGCGATGCCATTTTCAGGCTCTGGTTGATTTAGCACGCTGTAAATACAGACTCTTGACAGCTATATTTTCTGGAAATGGATCGGATCCAATCAAGTCATCACATTTCCCACATTTCCCATAAATATAAAACCCGCAGTGGCTGTTCTGCGGTGCCTACGATTGCCGGTGAGTTATAATCACTGTTCGTAAAGGATTTTAAAAACCTGACATTCTGCGTGAACATCCAGGCAGACGTAGAAATGTGCACCAGACCGTTCCAAACCAAGATTTATTCCATTCATATGCAGGTTCATTTCGTGTTCAGATCGAAACGCTCCTTCTTGACTTTTCTCGCTCTGGAGTGACAAAATAGTGGAAGAGATGTGGAGCCCCTGGTCTCCTGGCTTCGTTTTGTCCCGGCGTCCCAGCCGTAGTAGAGCACAGACAGCAGAACTCCGGATTGTGCTTTAAATAATGGAAAATAGTTTGGCGTGTGTAAATAACGGCCGGGAATGGAAAGGAGAGCGGTAGCAGAGTGAAGGTCGGAGTTTGTTTTTGGAACAGTTCTGTGGCTGCGGTGTTGAAGGAACATCGAGAGCTTACCTTGGACCGCCGGTCTTGGCGCCCCGCTGGTGGCTGTGCTGTCATGGAAAGTCGGCGTGTTGTTGTCGGGGTCTGTGCACCTCGGAGTGGCCCGCCGGCGTTGGAAAGCGTCCATTTTGGACGCGGATGATTATATGGTTCCTGTATAAAAAAAACAGGAGGTCGTTTTCAGGAACGCCGGACGGGGAACGGTACGTCGAATGTAAACATGGGAAGAGTCTGAGCGGCTGCCGCTCCGCCGGCGCGAGGAAAGGGGATTAGCGCGTGTTTGGCCGCCGCCCCGGCGAGGCTCCATGTCGCGTTCCTCACCGACCGCGTGAAGACGCAGGGAAGGACGACTTGTTGGGCCGTTGACCCCGGCTTGACCTTCTGACACTTCACCGTGAACCTGATTCTGTTCGTATTCATTTCGTAGTTTTTACTGAACTGTTTTAAAGCTGGCGAAGATGTTAATGTGAGTCTGTCTCTGGAGGCCGGACTTTTACCTCAGATTGCAGCGCTGGTGCTGTGACGGTGTCAGCGCTGCTGTTCCACGTTTCGGCCTGTTTTCCCGCTTTAAAAACACAGCGTTCCCTACTCAGCCGCGGGAGTTCCTGTCGGGATGCTGACGTGTTGAAGCATGGATGGAAACAGCTGGAAGTTAGATCCTCTTTTTCCTACAGGGAGCATCGCTCCGGTTCGGGATGGCGCAGCCTGCACGTGGCCCTTTCTGAAGGCCTCAGGTTCTCGGGACGTCACTTGGCGCCTGTTTAGTCTCCGGTCACCTCCAGTCCAGCGTTTTGCCGTGATTGATTTGCAGGGAATCTGCAGGGATTCTTGGTTTTCTGTCACTTTGTGCAAATCCCCTGCAGGCAGCACATTCATTTCAGAAAGACCCAGGTCATGACCCCTCACCCAGCGTGTTACACCGTTCTGTTCCCCGCCTCACCCTGCGGCCACGTCTCTTCTTCAGCAGGAGAGCATTATGAACCCCAGTTGGAACATTTGGGGGGTGGTAGTAACCTAGTGGGTAACACACTTGCCTATGAACCAGAAGACCCAGGTTCAAATCCCGCTTACTACCATTGTGTCCCTGAGCAAGACTCATAACCCTATACCCTGGTATAGAGGGCGGTAGTAGCCTAGTGGGTAACTAGGTAGTATAGAGGGTGGTAGTAGCCTAGTGGGTTACTAGGTGGTATAGAGGGTGGTAGTAGCCTAGTGGGTAACTAGGTGGTATAGAGGGTGGTAGTAGCCTAGTGGGTAACTAGGTAGTATAGAGTGTGGTAGTAGCCTAGTGGGTAACTAGGTGGTATAGAGGGCGGTAGTGGCCTAGTGGGTAACTAGGTAGTATAGAGGGCGGTAGTAGCCTAGTGGGTAACTAGCTGGTATAGAGGGCGGTAGTAGCCTAGTGGGTAACTAGGTGGTATTGAGGGTGGTAGTGGTCTAGTGGGTAACTAGGTAGTATAGAGGGCGGTAGTAGCCTAGTGGGTAACAAGGTAGTATAGAGGGCGGTAGTAGCCTAGTGAGTAACTAGGTGGTATAGAGGGTGGTAGTGGCTTAGTGGGTAACTAGGTGGTATAGAGTGCGGTAGTAGCCTAGTGGGTAACTAGGTGGTATTGAGGGTGTTAGTAGCCTAGTGGGTAACTAGGTAGTATAGAGGGCGGCAGTAGCCTAGTGGGTAACTAGGTAGTATTGAGGGTGGTAGTAGCCTAGTGGGTAACTAGGTGGTATAGAGGGTGGTAGTGGCTTAGTGGGTAACTAGGTAGTATAGAGGGCGGTAGTAGCCTAGTGGGTAACTAGGTGGTATTGAGGGTGTTAGTAGCCTAGTGGGTAACTAGGTGGTATAGTGGGTGGTAGTAACCTAGTGGGTAACTAGGTAGTATAGAGGGCGGTAGTAGCCTAGTGGGTAACTAGGTGGTATAGAGGGTGGTAGTGGCCTAGTGGGTAACTAGGTGGTATAGAGGGTGGTAGTAGCCTAGTGGGTAACTAGGTAGTATAGTGTGTGGTAGTAGCCTTGTGGGTAACTAGGTGGTATAGAGGGTGGTAGTAGCCTAGTGGGTAACTAGGTAGTATAGAGGGCGGTAGTAGCCTTGTGGGTAACTAGATGGTATAGAGGGTGGTAGTAGCCTAGTGGGTAACTAGGTAGTATAGAGGGCGGCAGTAGCCTAGTGGGTAACTAGGTAGTATTGAGGGTGGTAGTAGCCTAGTGGGTAACTAGGTGGTATAGAGGGCGGTAGTAGCCTAGCCTATGAACCCAGGTTCAAACCCCACTTACTACCATCGTGTCCCTGAGCAAGACAGTTAACCCTGAGTGTCTCTAGGGGGGGACTGTCCCTGTAATTACTGATTGTAAGTTGCTCTGGATAAGGGCGTCTGGTAAATGCTGTAAATTTCATGATGGCGTTCAGTCGGCCCTGCCTTCCGTGACCTGCTGCTTACCTCAGGCCAGGAAAGGTCGTCCCGCCGACCGGTGACACTGGGTCACGAAGCATCAGTCATAAATGAATTAGAAGTACAGTAGCAGCCGAGTGGCACACAACCCATCCCTCCCGTCATGGTGTACGACCCTGACACTTGACCTCTGACCCTTGGGGTCTCAGGGTCACATAATCAATCTCCTGAGAGACATATGGTCTGGGTTACTGGCATCTGCTTAATCACAGCAGACTTCAAACACTTCCAAAAGTCCTGAGCCTGTGTGTGTCCATTTGTTTTGATTGGTTCACATTCTTCTTCTTTTCACGCAGCCTGGGTCATTTTCTCATGCATCTTGTCTGGTGAATCTTCTCACCACTTTATTAGAGACACCCACCTTGCAACGTTCATTTTGTTCGCCTGTGTCCATTTTCCTAAAGTTTCTGGACGTGGACCATCTGCTGATGTGCGCGGTTCAGACGCCCACCTCCCCGTTACCAGACATGACCATGACTGTGTGGGTTTGTTCCCAGCACGGCAGTGAGATGTCGGGCTTGTGGATTTTTATATGTATTTTTGGTACACGCACCAGTGTCACTGCTGGGTAGCAAGTGGTCCACCGTCCAAAAATATCCTGCCGGCAGCTGTTCTGTGGTCAGAAACTGACCGCTGATGAAGGGCCTGCAAATTCCCAACACAAGCTGCCGGGCGGCACTGCGTTCTACAACTACAGCATTTAAACTGGAATATGGTTGTGTATAACGCTCATCTACAGATGCATGTAGGTGTGCATGCGAGGAAGAGGACACACACACACACACACACACACACACCCTCTTTTAGCAGACAGGGAGTGGCCAGTGCCTATCAGAGCCCAAATGACAGGCTGTAAACCGCCAGAGCTAAAAGTAGCACCGCCCTCGGCATGGGCCCCGGAAATAAAACCCCGCCGCTGAAGGTAAAGATGCAGAACGAACTCCAAAGTCAAAGTGAAGTGATTGTCACATGTTATAAACAGCAGCACAGCACACGGTGCACACAGTGAAATGTGTCCTCTGTATTTAACCATCACCCTGAGTGAGCAGTGGGCGGCCATGACAGGCGCCCGGGGAGCAGTGTGTGGGGACGGTGCTTTGCTCAGTGGCACCTCAGTGGCCCCTTGGCGGATCGGGATTCGAACTGGCAACCTTCTTATTACGGGGCCACTTCCTTAACTGAAAGGACACCACTGCCTCCGCCCCTCACGCCGCCAGTAAAACCTGGGTAAAAGATAAAAACCTGAAAAGTCGTGGAATTGGAAATTGGATTGACACGTGAACGTATTACAAAGTACGTTGTCCCCGTAAGACCGCACGAGAATATTACACTAATCAACAGCGTTATTGATGTATGTCCTCATTTCCATAATATTGGCTTAAAAATGCAGAAGAACCCTGTTTATTCCTCAGCTGTGAAGGCGATGGGAATGCATCGTGCATCGTGTCCATCGCGAGGTGAGAGAAGAACACGATACGGTGCACAGCAGACCCGTCGTTCATTTATTATAACGCGTTAAATATTGTAAATTATTTTTATTCATGTATAACTGTGTCTGGGGTTACGGTCAGTTTGTTGAGTGGGTTTGAGCGAGGGTGGGGCGGTATGGCCTAAACAATATATCTCGCTACCTTGCGCTAAATTACTATATAAATGCTAATTTCTGCCATTTATTGCATCACACCAATATAATGAATATAAAGGGTTTGTCCATCTCCAATTAATGTCTCTGAAACTGCGTGGCCTTCCAGTTATTCTCTGCACAGATTGCCTTCGGTCTGCTGTTATTCTGACTTGGGTTGGGCGGGGCAGTGGTGGCCTTGCGGGGGAGGAAGCGAACCCGTTACCGGAAGGTTGCCGGTTCAAATCCCGGTCCACCGAGGTGCCACTGAGGTCCCCTTGATGAAGGTCCCGTCCCCACACGCTGCTCCCCGGGCGTCTGTCATGGTGTCCACTGCTCACCAAGGGTGACGGTTAAATACAGAGGACACTTTTCACCGTGTCACCGTGTGCTGTGCTGCAGCGTCTCACAATGACAGTCACGTCACTTTCGCTTTGGGAAGTAGATGCTGTCTGTTTAACGGTAACAGTAGGATTTATGCTCGATATGGTCATTTATTACATGGAACAGGCCGAGATACGCTGAGTATGTTCTATTTAATTAGGACCCTCCTGTCCCATATCTGCCTGTCTCATCAGAGAAGAACCGTTTAATAGCGTCAGTCTGCAGTCAGACAGATCTAGTTGTGGGAGAATCGATGGGAGGACCATGGTGTTTAAAAGTCCTTTGTGGGAGGTCACTCTTCTTCTTCTTCTCTCTCTATCTCTCTCAAAACAGTTTTTTTTTTAGTCACCATGCATAGATGGTTGAATTTTAACCCTTCAAGAGGACCAGAAAAGTAGCCTGGATGGATGGATAAGAAAAACGTCAGGTTCTCCAAATCGAGGAACTGTGTTGGGTGGAGGTTTGTTCCATAGGCCTAAACAGTGCGTGTTGGGAAGATTTACAGCTCGCATCCCAGAGGTCACATGACGTCAGCTTGACTTGACACCAGCTTGAAGCTCATTGAAGAAACATCTGGCCTCACAAATACAAGCACACAGCTGACCCATGTGAAGAAAGCTACTGAGGTTGGGTGGACCTTTCTAACTTCCTGTCCCATCTCGTCGCTTTCTCCCGCTCTTCTGCTTAATTACATGCAGATGGGCGGCAGATGAAAGTAAACTAGCTCATCTGTGGGACATTTTACTGGATTATCTGTTCCCACTTGTTGTCTTAAAGTGAATATGAAAAAGGTGAAGATCTTCTGAAGCACTGAAACAAATAAAGTTTGGACCTTCTGGTTTTCATCATGTCCTCAACCCATCTCTCCAGATGGGGAACAGAGGCTGCGTGATTCATGCTGTTTGTTATTTTCTGTCACGCCCGACACGCTTTCCGTGCACACAAACCCAGGCTGTTGGTCTCCAGCACTTTCTTCCATGTCTCCTGTTCTTATGAAGATGGTCATGGTCAAAAGGATAATTATGGATAAGAGTTTGCAGGTCAAAGGTCACTTTCGGCCTCCGATATTTATGAACAAAACACCATGCCATCGATCCCTGAGACTCGTGGACTGTTAGGTGTTGGTGGCCAAAGGTCAAGGTCACTGAAGACTAAGTGTGAATTCTATTCTGTGTGAGTCCGTCACTGCTGAAGATGATCTGATTTTAATGTGAAGGATTCCGCTGCCTGGTACTTTAGGGGCTGTTCTGTGTTTTTTTTCTTCTCCTTGTTTTGATCATGACCATTTCATTCACCACCATCTGCTACAGTTTGCTCATGGTGATCCACAAGCACGCATTTCAGTAAAAACAGTCCGCTTTTGAATGTGCATCAAAGCAGAGGATGCAAAGTTCCAATGGAATCCAGCCACTAACACACACACACACACACACACACACACGCAGCCTGCATAGATGCTCTCATCCGGTCCACGCTGTTTACTTGGAGATGCGGTCGTGTTGAGGAACGTTTTGATCCCGCTTCTGATGTTTGAGCTTGCTTCAACTTTCAGGCAGTAACTGGTCCTGAAGTTGTTCCAAACTCCAGAACTAAAACATGGAACTGAAACCCACCAACTAATGAAAGTAAGTGTGGTGTTCCATCCGGTACCCATCAGGTACCCGTCACTAGAAAATATCGCCCTGATAAGTCATATAATACAAAAATATCTGACCTCAAAGTATTGAAGATTGTATGGAAGTATTTTGGGCCAAATGTCCAGTTTTTAAAGGTCTCCTGACATGAAAATGTGACTTTGTGAGATGATTTAACATTAATACGAGTTCCTCCAGCCTGTCTAGGGTCCTGCCGTGGCTAGAAATGGTGTAAAGAGTGTAAAAGAGTGTTTTGGTCGTTCTGCTTCACCGTTCAAGCAGCAGCTCAGACGGTCGGATCTGGAACTTGTCCCCTTATGACATCATAAGGGGGAAGGTTACCACCCATTTCTCATGCTTTATCCACCTAGAGAATTTCCCGCCCCGACCGTCATGGCTGCCAAACGTGTGAAACATTGCAGTTGCTCGGTGTTTGGATGTAAAAATGAGCACGAATGTATTTTTCTATCATGCGAGACTCTGAAGAACCAGCGGGTCCATTTTATTTTGACTTGACTTCCTGTCTGCACCAAACATTGTGGTTGGTGGACTGTGTTGATTATGTCATTTTCGTGAATGTCCCCTCAACTTCTATTGGCCGCTCTCCTCCTCGTCCCGCCCCTCTCCTCCTCATTAGCATTTAAAGCTACAGACGGTGAAACGGCGCGTCCTGGGAAATCTCACCGTGGTACTGGATCAAAGTGGCTGTAATTCTGCACCAAGAGACTTCACATACAGAATTAGGGGACCAACAAGACCGACGTAAAAGCAAAAAAATGTTGGTCTGCAGAGGATCCAACGGTCATGTTTGAAGGACCTGAAACACACCTTGAGACAGGGTGACACTGTTGGTGTGTTAACATCTCAGCTATGGTTGAGGAACATTCTTCAGGAATACTCGTTTCCATCTGGCATATCCAAGCGAGGACGGCCTTCCATTCTAAATTCATCGCACGGTGACTGGCAGGCTGGAGATGTGACCAAACTGAGCCTCCAACTACATTAGAGATCTATACATAGACCTTTTTTGTGTCTCTCAGCCTTCACCCTCTCCATTCTTAGCCGTGCATCTGTTGTTGTCATTGGAGAACGTTCTAGCTTCTGAGGAACTGTGTTTGGGGAGACTTGAGGCCCGTTTTCACAGCGAGGATCCTGTTTATAGACCTTCTGCCAGAACTTTTCAAGTCCAGGACTGATTGCTAAACCTGCTTCTGGAGTTTCTCTCTCTCTCTCTCTCTCTGTCTATATCACACACACACACACACACACACACACTGCTGTGGAAGTGAGCTCCCTGTCATGATTCGGCAGGGCAGACGTGTCTCAGCAGCTACACAAACACTCAATTATTCAGGGGGTGGCAGGGCGGGGCGGGGCAGGGCGGGGCCTGCAGCTGCCGCAGCCGCTCACAGTGTCCACCAGAGGGCAACCGTGGCACACACGTCTCTCACCAAATGTCCCCGAGAGGTCGGAGGTCAGCACCGTGTCAAATGTGAAACACCGCAGCGCAGCACAGCACACGGTGACACGGTGAAACGTGTCCTCTGTATTTAACCGTCACCCTTGGTGAGCAGTGGGCACCGTGACAGGCCCCCGAGGAGCAGCGTGTGGGGACTTCCTCACCCGCCAGGCCACCGCCGCCTCAAAATTCTTTTGACTGCTGAAAATAGTGACGGTGGCTCCTTGTAAAAAATCTGCACCGGGTTGCCATGGTGACGGGAGGTAAATGGGGTGTTTCGCTGTAAATGGCGGCACTGCGTCGGTGTAATTAGAATTTAGGGAATGAGGCGCATCACTGCAGTGTTCAGTTATATTTTTATTCATTATTTCTAATGGAAACAAATGAGCTGTGGGAACGTGCAGGAGTTTTGTGGTTTTGATTTAACTGTAAAAGCTCCATTTATGCCGTAATTTCTATTTAAACTCCATATTTCATACAGAGTTTCTGTGGTGTGTGTTGTTCTTCTCTGGCCGTGTGTTCAGATGGAGCAGTTCTCTGATGATGAGCTGGACCACGCTGCCGAGGAGGACAGTGATAAAGAGGACCAGGACCTGGACAAGATGTTTGGAGCCTGGCTGGGGGAGCTGGACAAGCTCACACAGGTAAGTGTGTGTGTGTGTGTGTGTCTGAGTTTAAATGAGGAGTTACAGATGCCACTGGCAGGTTGTGTAGAATGTTTATATTCAAGATAAATGTGTGTGTGTGTGTGTGTGTGTGTGTGTGTGCAGAGTCTAGACGATGGGAAGTCAGACCGACCCCACCGAGCCCCCCTCAGGCAGGAGACCAACATGGCCAACTTCTCCTACCGCTTCTCCATCTACAACATCAACGGTGAGCTGAACTTTAACCTTTTACACACACACACACACACACACACACACACACAGTGATGTGGCCTTCATGTGGGAAAGGGGCGGGGCTTGTGCTGCGTTTACATGTTAACTGTCAGACGGCGACGCGGAACAGGAAGTTCCGCTCATTTCCATAGACTGTCCGGTTAAAATGAATTGGCGTTTGCAGAGGCCCTGAACCAGGGCGACAACGTGGACCTGGACTCTCTGATGGCCGACCTGTGCTCCATCGAGCAGGAGCTCAGCACCATCGGGAAGCCCGGCTCCGCCAGCGGCCGCCTCGGCGTCCCCGGAGACGCCAAGGTCCGGCAGAAGCCGCCGGCGGGGCGCAGCGGCGGCGCCAAGCACTCGGGCGGGGGCGGGGCCAGCAGCAGCAGCAGCAGCGCCAGCAGCAGCACCCGCGTGTCGCCGGCCTCCACCGTCAGGGTGGGCGGCACCCACACGCGCCCGCCGCTGGGGTCCAACTTCTCGCTGGACGACATCACGGCTCAGCTGGAGCGGGCGTCTCTCAGCATGGACCCTGCGGGCCACGCCCCTTCGCCAGCCCCGTTCGCCTCGTCTTCTTCCTCGTACTCCTCCGCCACCATGCACCGACCCGCGGGCGCCCATCGGCACCACCGGCGAACGGGATCGGTGGGGACGGTGACGGAGCGCGAGGCGCGCGCCATCGTCCAGTCCGCCCGTCCCAGCATCAACTCGGCGTCCGCGTCCAGCATGGAGTCGCTGGACGTGGACCTGGAGGGATACCAGCTGTCCCAACCCAAACTCATCCCCATACAGAGGGAGGGGCAGACGCAGGGACAGGCCACGTCAGAGGTACACACACATGTACACACACACACACACACACATTATTTTACCAGACGCCCTTATCCAGAGCAGCTTACAGTCAGTAGTTACAGGGACAGTCCCCCCCTGGAGACACTCAGGGTTAAGTGTCCTGCTCAGGGTTTGAACCCGGGTCTTCTGGTTCATAGTCAAGTGTGTTACCAACTAGGCTACTACTACCTACTAACACACACACACACACACACACACACACACACACACACACACACACACACACACACACACACACACACACACACACCACACACACACACACACACACACACATATTCCCCAAGAACCTCAATTGGCACCACAGAGCCCTCTGTCCGTGAGTGTGAGTGTGTGTGTGAGTGTGAGTGTGTTTTCAGCAGCAGCGGGTTTAATTGACCATAATGCCCCTCCTAGCCACTCCCCCCACCTCCCCCAGCTCTACAGATATCCTTGTCTTCGTCCGTCCTCAGTGCGTCTCCATGGCAACCCGACTTTATGACCCGGGATCGTGTTTACGTACGAACCGTTGCCAGGACGCTCGGGAAACTGATCGCGGCACTTCTCTTCACGCCACAAAGTGGTGCCCTGTGGCCTAAAGCAGCAGAAGAACGGGGGTGGGGAGTGGGAGGAGTCAACACAGGACACCAATCACTGCCAACCTCACCGACGCCCACCACACCCCAGTCCATCTGGAGGGGGGCCAATCAGACCGCTTCGGTGTTTGGGTGTGTGTGCCAACCACAGTCACGTTTAAACGGGAAACGCAGTATGGGCGTGACAGGTGGGCGTGTCCCCCCACAGTATCAGGCCGCCACAGTCACCGCCGCCACTAGAACCTCACCAAGCGGCGCCATTACGACATAATCTGCATCGCGTTGCTTCGATTACGAGATTCATTTCAACACCCCTAATATACGCTAGGCGGGACCCTAAAACCATCTTCCCAGCATGCCTCAGTGGCTAGACAGGGCGTGTGTGTGTGTGTGTGTGTGTGTGGAATCCATTATTAATACCCGCAGACAGACAGCCTGTGAGTCTCAACACACACTTACCCACTCTCAGTTGCTGTATCACACACACACACACTACACACACTCACACGCACATACGTGCTCTCTCACACACACACACTGTTAGCCACGTCACACGCCCCGTTTTGGCATTATTTTGTCGTCAGATCACGGATCGCTTCTGTCTACAGGTAGGTCACATGACTTTGCACACGCTGCCACTTCAAATTAACGGGCGTCACGCGTTTCACGACTTTTCACGACTTTTCACGACTCCTCCAGGATCGAGTGCTTCTGTTGAAAATGTGTTTCTGTCTGTTTCTCTCTTCTGCTGAAAGCACTCCTATCTGGACAGGGAAACCTCCCTGATCCTGAAAAGCATAGCAGGGAAGCCTTCTCACTTGCTGACCAAGGTGACCGCTTGTTTCCTCTCCACCTGCATGTGATCATGTGACCCTCCCAGCATGCTTCACTAACACATCTCCGCAGGCCGGGGCAGCCCCCGCACATCTGGAGCGAGCGGTGTGAAAACGTGCCGCACGTCTGGATGTTGTAGTAACGCGCCGTCTGGGGGTTTAATACGCGGGTTTGGTCGTGTGATCTGTGTGATGTGACAGCATGATGGCGGCATGTCTTCACCAGACTGGAGCTCCGGCCGCTCTGTCGTGGTTACGGTAACTGTGCAGTACGTGTGTGTGTGTGTGTACCGTGTTTGCGTGTGTGTGTGTGAGCATGTGTGAGTGTGAGCGTGTGTCTGTGTGTGAGTGTGAGTGTGTGTGTGTGTGTGCATGTGAGTGTGTACTGTTTGTGTGTGCGTGCGAGCGTGTGTACTGTGTGTACTGTTTGTGTGTGCGTGCGAGCGTGTGTGTGTGCGTGTGTACTGTGTGTGTGTGTGTGTGTGTGTGTGTGCGTGTGTACTGTGTGTGTGTGTGTGTGTGTGCATGTGAGTGTGTACTGTTTGTGTGTGCGTGCGAGCGTGTGTGTGTGCGTGTGTACTGTATGTACTGTGTGTGTGTGTGTGTGTGTGTGCGTGTGTACTGTGTGAGTGTGTACTGTTTGTGTGTGCGTGTGAGCGTGTGTGTGTGCGTGTGAGCGTGTGTACTGTATGTACTGTGTGTGTGTGTGTGTGTGTGTGTGTGTGTGTGTGTGTGCGTGTGTACTGTGTGTGTGTGTGTGTGTGCATGTGAGTGTGTACTGTTTGTGTGTGCGTGCGAGCGTGTGTGTGTGCGTGTGTACTGTATGTACTGTGTGTGTGTGTGTGTGTGTGTGTGTGTGTGTGCGTGTGTACTGTGTGAGTGTGTACTGTTTGTGTGTGCGTGCGAGCGTGTGTGTGTGTGTGTGCGTGTGAGCGTGTGTACTGTATGTACTGTGTGTGTGTGTGTGTGTGTGCGTGTGTACTGTGTGTGTGTGTGTGTGTGTGCATGTGAGTGTGTACTGTTTGTGTGTGCGTGCGAGCGTGTGTGTGTGCGTGTGTACTGTATGTACTGTGTGTGTGTGTGTGTGTGCGTGTGTACTGTGTGAGTGTGTACTGTTTGTGTGTGCGTGTGAGCGTGTGTGTGTGCGTGTGAGCGTGTGTACTGTATGTACTGTGTGTGTGTGTGTGTGTGTGTGTGTGTGTGGGTGGTGGCCGGGCTCTCGTTGTTCAGGGTCCCTGTTTTCTGTGGAAGGGACGGTGACAGCTGGTGAACAGGTGAGTTTGTCTGACTCGGTGCCGTGGGCAGCAGGCGGAGCCTGATCGGGTATCGCCTCAGCCGACCAATCAAAAACAGCGACTGGTAGAAATGGAATTTATAATGTTATGTCCATAAGTGCATGTTTATCATTTCTCATTAATGGGAATAAGACGCAAAACACACTCTCGTGCCTCTCGTGTGTTCTCTTCTCTCTCTCTTCTGTGTCATTGGCGAATCTTTTGGTTTATTCGTATCATTTACCTTTTACATTTACAACATTTATCAGACGCCCTTATCCAGAGCGACTTACAATCAGTAGTTACAGGGACAGTCCCCCCTGGAGACACTCAGGGTTAAGTGTCTTGCTCAGGGACACGATGGCAGTAAGTGGGGTTTGAACCTGGGTCTTCTGGTCCATAGGCGAGTGTAGGGCTGCACAATTTAGGGAAAAAAGACATATTGCAATTATTGAGATCAATATTGCGATATGCGGATGCAATATGATAAAGGGCACTTGCTTGTATATCAATGAAAAGTCACATACAAATTGCTAATAGTGAAATGTTTAATTTCAAAGTGAACATACAAACCACTTATAACAACTTGAAATGCCCAGTGCTTTCAAAATACAATATTCTACTAAATTAAATAATCACAAAAAACTCTTTACATTACTGTTGAACGACAAACCCTGGTAAGGCTAAACAACTGTTTTGATTATATTTGACCATTATAAAATCCTGTATTATAGTTCTTACGTTTAACCAAAACGTTGTTTGTAGGCTGACACAGGGATGCATAGCTTCATTAGCTTAGCTAATGTTAAGATTTGTAAACTGAGGTGAATTTCTTTAGGAAACCTTCAAAGTTTGAGAAAAGTTAACTAAACAGCTAATAACAGTCTAAATAGTTAATGCCTACGTTTAGCCAAAACGCTGTTTGGAGGCTGACTTGAACACAGGGATGCATAGCTTTGCTAGCTTTGCTAAGGTTAAGATTTGTAAACTGAGGTGAATTTCTTCAGGAAACCTTCAAAGTTTGAGAAAAGTTAACTAAACAGCTAGGAACAGTCTAAATAGTTAATGCCTATGTTTAGCCAAAACGTTGTTTGGAGGCTGACTTGAACACAGGAATGCATAGCTTCGTTAGCTTAGCCTAGCTTAGCTAAGGTTAAGACTTATAAAACGGGATTTTATAATGGCCAAATATATTCAAAACAATTGTCCAGCCTTACCTATGAAATGTAATCCCCCGGGATCTGGTTTGGAGCGTACAGCGGTTTGTACAGCCCCAAGCAGCACAAGAGCGAGGCATTTTTATGCACTTCTCTCCATCGACATGTATATGCTTCACGCCACAGCAGAGCCTATCGCAATACTGCGGTGACGTTGACGTACGATGCAGCTCGTCATGCGCCGTCTACCCATATGTCTCCGAATTGAAAGTCATGTGACCAAACACGTCACATTCGACTGAAGTGAGACTTCAGTCAGCTCGCAAACTTTGAGAGAATGAGGGATATGTTGCCGATTCAATCCATGTACTAATCATTTAAATCGCAGTTTTTTGCATTCATGTTGCACAGACAGCACTAGTCAAGTGTGTTACCCACCAGGCTACTAACGCCCTCTATACCACCTAGTTACCCACTAGGCTACTACTGCCCTCTATACCACCTAGTTACCCACTAGGCTACTACTGCCCTCTATACCACCTAGTTACTCACTAGGCTTCTACCACCCTCTATACCACCTAGTTAACCACTAGGCTACTACCGCCCTCTATACCACCTAGTTAACCACTAGGCTACTACCACCCTCTATACTACCTAGTTACCCACTAGGCCACTACCCCCCTCTATACCACCTAGTTACCCACTAGGCTATTACCGCCCACTATACCACCTAGTTACCCACTAGGCTACTACTGCCCTCTATACCACCTAGTTACCCACCAGGCTACTAACGCCCTCTATACCACCTAGTTACCCACTAGGCTACTACCACCCACTATACCACCTAGTTACCCACTAGGCCACTACCGCCCTCTATACTACCTAGTTACCCACTAGGCCACTACCCCCCTCTATACCACCTAGTTACCCGCTAGGCTACTACCGCCCTATTCGTATCATTTTCTGCTGCTTGTGTGATTGATGCGGTGTAACACACACAGACAAACAAACACACACATCAAATACATCACGGTAATTATCAACTGTACTGGTGCACATTGCACTTTATCCATTTTACCCATTACTTTCCCCATTGCACATGTGTAGATCTCAATTGTACATTTGTAGATATATACATATACATATTTTTTTTTGCTGCTGCTGCTGCTATTTACCTCTGTTTTTGCTGCTATTACTTCTGTTTCTATCCACTTTCTGCCGTAACAAATGCAATTTCCCACTTGTGGGACAAATAAAGGTTGATCCTGTCTTATCTTAAATAGTAAAAATTTAACGTTAAAGTGTTAAAAGTTCATTTCTCAGGATTGAGATCTGGCCGCTGTGGCCTCAGGGTCAACACCTCTCTCTCTTTAATCCAACGGTGTCCGGTTGAATATTATATCATGTGGTGATGTGTGGTGCTGGCCGTGTTTTGCTGGTTACGTAAGGTGCCGAACTTCAGCACTGATCACGTCTCTGGGCTTTTGGAAGGTCGGCTTGGTTCCGACTGGTTCTAAAGTAGAGGTTCTAGTACCATTAGTGTTGGTTCCTGTAATACAGACTGAATGTTGCTTCTGTGTCGTCGCTGTACAAATCGGTTTAGTGTCTCTTGTGTTGATGGTTTTGGTGAAAAATGGTAGGAGCACTGAATGTGTTTGATAAGGTTATTTCTGACATTCTCATTTAAATATGTTTCTTTATCGTGGTATTAATCACATTGGTCATGCAACAGTTCATTAGTTATGTTGGGTTCATGGTTCTAGACTTGTTGAGTAGCGATGGGTTCAGATTGGGTTTAAGAACCACTGGTTCTGGTGAGATTAACCTGACTTTAGGTAGTTGTGGGATTAAACTGTACTTTAGCACAGAGGAGATTAATTTGCTTTTAGCCAATTGTGGGATTATTTTGTGTTTTTGCAATTATTTGCAATTAACATGCATTTGGTCCGAGAAGCACTGAGCTGTAATTGGTTTTAATTGGATTCTCATGTCTTCAGGTAATAATGAGATTATGTGCTTCTTTTGGGACTAACGTTACTTTGCTAATGGAGTTTTGGTGATATTAACCTGAGTTTAGCTACTTTTTGGCCCTGGTGAGGTAATTATGATATTATTTGACAGTGGAATTTGGTTCTGGTGGGATTAAGACGAGTTTAGTTCAGGAGGGACTAACTCAGCGAGTTGTTCTGGCGTGGATGCGGGGAGATTAATTTGGGTTTGATGGGATTGTTGTTGGGATTAATTGAGTTAAGTGAAGTGATTGTCACATGTGATACACAGCAGCACAGCACACGGTGCACACGGTGAAATTTGTCCTCTGCAACCCATCACCCTTGGTGAGCAGTGGGCACACACACAGCGTCTCTCCGGGCTCCTGTCATGGCTGTGTGTGAGGACGCTGTGTGTGGGGACGGTGTTTTGCTCAGTGGCACCTCAGTGGCACCTTGGCAAATCGGGATTTGAACCGGCAGCCTCCTGATTACGGGGCCGCTTCCTAAACCGCTAGGCCACCACTGGCTCCGAGTTCCTCGCGAGTTTGAGGAAGTGCTGTGCATGACTCTCCACTCAGTTCTCAGTTCACCCCAGTTCTTCCCTTTATGAGTCATATGTGTGTGTGTGTGTGTGTGTGTTACTCGCGTCTCTGTAGTACCCTGTGAATGTAGGTCAGTATTGAATATACGCTGAGCTGAGATATTCATCTGCACTAAACCACCAATCGGGGATTTTATTAACGCCACCATAAAGCCGGGACTGCAATTTAATCTCAGCGCATCTGAAATTTATCCGGAATGACGTGGGAAAAGCCTTGAATTTCCCGGAAATTGTTTGCATTGGGCAGGTCGGGGTTCCTGGGGACGTTGGGGACCCCCTGCGGCGTGGATTGGGGCTGATGTTAAGGAGCTTGCCACCATTCCATAGTGAGAAGTGAGGACCTTCAGCTCCGGAGTGGAATTAGAAACGGACGGTGTGTGGTGTGTGTGTGTTAGGGCCTCGTTGGGCATCTTTGTGTGTGTGTGTGTGTGTGTGTGTGTGTGAGAGGATTACACGGACTGACTCGGCACGTTTCCTGCACAGCATCACAGCTGTTACACAGAGAAAAGGGGAGGGCTCATCTTTCGCTGAACGATTGTGTGGATTTGAATGCAAGTGTGTGTGTGTGTGTGTGTGTCTAATAGAAGCTGGCACACTCCCCCTCCCTCTGCTGATCCCTCCCTCTCTCCCGGTTGAAACGAATGCCCCTCTCTTCCTCTGTGTGCGCGGCGCTGATCTGAGGACCGACTCGCCCCGACCCGCTGGCAGCCCGCGTCTCATGGCTGCGGCCGCCGCGCCGCGAGGACCGTGGCCGCCTCGTACCGCTGCACCTGCCCAGTAGTCGCGCTTACGCTGGAATACGCCGCCGTTTCAGGGGTAGCTGTGGTGTAGGTGTGGTGTGGCCGTGATGTATATGGGATGGTGCCCCGCCAGCCGCCCTCAGACCGATCAGACACAGTAAAGTAGGGAACTGGCACAATGGCATCATGCTGGAGAGCCCAGGTGAGTGTGTGTGTGTGTGTGTTTGTGTGTGTGAGGGTGTAGGGATCAGAAAAGCGGAGCCTGCTTAACTATATATACAGTTATATATTTCTCTACATTAATGCGCAGTTATAACAGTAACGTGTGTGTGTGTGTTGTGTAGGAGGAGCAGGCTGCCAAACTCAAGGCCGAGAAGATCCGAGTGGCTCTTGAGAAGATAAAAGAGGCCCAGGTCAAGAAGGTGAGGACCAAACACACACACACACACACACACTCGCAAAATAAAACAGACTTTTATTTTGACACAAATGAGCCTCTGGTTCCATTACGCGAAATTACAGGTCCCCATAAGGAAATGGGCGTCATTTAACTAAAAAGTGACTTTTTATTGTTTACAATTTATTTCAGCACAACTTTTTTTTTACTTATGGATGACGCTATACGGTGTGAATTCTTTTATCTAAGTGACTTTTGTGCTCCTGTGTGTTCGGTGTTGATCATTTTATGCTAATAAAGAAAAGCCAAAGAATTTATACATTAACATTTTTCTGCGGAAAGAGCTGATGAAGAGCTTTCATTCGATCATCTCCATGTCCCGTTGCCTGTGACACTTGTCTCATGTCTCAGCCCCCTCGATGACACGTGTCCACACCTCATTAGTAAAGCGGCCTTCATCCACCCTGGGCCCTGCACGAATTATGGACGCCGGAGATGTGGAAGTGGGTCGCTCGGCGTCCGCCGCCTCGCTGACCGTCGGAGCTCCCCGGCGGGATTAGTTCGCGGTTAGAACCCCAACGTGATGCCGCCGGCGGGATTAGCGGCCGGTTAAACCCGAGCGGCAGATTATCTGAGCGGGACCTGGCCGACCTGTTTACTGAACGTGAGGTTTGGGATTATGGGCCAGATGAGGTTCATGTCCTCCTTCCTCGTTCTTCATCACAGATTAAAAACGGTAAAAACACGACGAATACGCACCGTCGCATCACCCCGGACCGACTACGGCTTTTAATAGGCCGGGAAATGGTTCTAATGGTTCCACCGACGGCAGAGACGGGGATTATGGGTGGCTGGTTGTAATATTTTGGAGGAGCAGCAGATGGGGACGATATGATTACATACAGCAGACCTGGAGGTGCATTTGGAATGAAGTGTGTGTGTGTGTGTGTGTGTGTGTGTGTGTGTGTGACAGCGAGGGAAATGAATGTAGGTCAGCATGGAGCGTCAGCCCATCAGGCCTCTGATTGGTCCAGGGGCTGCACGTCGGCCCGCCCCCCGCCCGCTCTGATTGGCTCGGGCGGAGTTGGGGTTTCAGCTCTGCATGGAGTGGGGGGTGGGAGATTAACACGCAGACGGGAAAAGCAGCGAAAATGAAACGATCCATTTCGTGGATTTAATGCAGTCTTGTATCATTTTATTATATGATATATATTTTATTTCATGAAAAAAAAACTGTATTGTTTGGCATTTATTGGCCTTTTTGACCTTTGACCCAGTTATTGTCCCCTTCTCGGTCACATGATGGTGGTATTTATTGATGATTATTAATGATTGATTGACTCCCCGATGTTCTCCAGCTGGTCATCCGGGTGCACCTGTCAGACGAGAGCTCCAAGACCATGATGGTGGACGAGCGGCAGACGGTCCGGCAGGTGCTGGACAGCCTGCTGGACAAGTCCCACTGCGGCTACAGCGCCGACTGGTCCCTGGTGGAGACCATCAACGAGCTGCAGATGGGTGGGTGCAGTCACGTCCATTTTTATGCGTGTGAACAGATCCATAAAGAGGACATATCAATGGGACAACATGATCCAGATTCCACATCAGCTCAGGACAACCAGGGACAGTTTGGTGTCTCCAATTAACCTGACCATTCCAAACTGGAACAAATATTCCAACTGAATCTGTACAAGGAACGGCCACAACGTTCTGTTAGTGTTTTACCACGTGAGGTGGTATTTAAAAAAAAGTTCTTTCGTTTCGTTAGAACCGGGACGGCGGCCACCATAGCGCTCCGTTCGTGTGGCCTGGGCTTTAGTCTCCGCGCTCCTCTCTGGGGGTTCCGACCTTCATCAACTCCCCATCACCATCAAGCTCCACCCTCTCCTCCTGCGTCCCACAATTCCACCTTTTCTACGCTGAACCATGCAGGGACAACGAGAGACGGAGGCGCGTTGAAGACTGGCGGTCGTCCCCGCAGTAGACAACATTTCGTGATGGGGGCTAACATACAGACATACAGGAGTGATATTTGATTCCCTCTCTCGCGCCGGTCTGATCATGCGTGTGACCTAACCTACATCTCCAGGGCGTCCACAGCCCGTCACAGTGCTCTGCCAAAGAGGGACATCAGACAGTCTGCATTACGGCTGTATATTGGCAATAGTAGATAGATACAATAGAAAAAAAAAAAAAAAAAGTGAAGTGATTGTCACATGTGATACACAGCAGCACAGCACACGATGCACACAGTGAAATTTGTCCTCCACCCTGAGTGAACAGTGGGCAGCCATGACAGGCACCCGGGCAACCTTCTGATTACGGGGCCGTTTCCTTAACTGCTACTGGTTACTGGTAGTAACCTAGTGGTGGTAGTGATGGTGGTAGTAGCCTAGTGGGGTAACACACTCGCCTATGAACCAGAAGACCCAGGTTCAAATCCCGCTTACTACCATCGTGTCCCTGAGCAGGACACTTAACCCTGAGTGTCTCCAGGGGCGGACTGTCCCTGTAACTACTGACTGTAAGTCGCTCTGGATAAGGGCGTCTGGTAAATGCTGTAAATGTAAATGTATCACGATACGGTGATATCATGATATATTGTGATACTAAATATATTCTACAGTTCACTGAAAATGTAAACAGATCTGAAATACTGTTTTGGTTCTGAAATCACAAAAAAAAAAACGCTCAACAGCACCACCCGCTGGTCCAAATTTTAAAATTATTTTACAAAAATGTCCCTGTATCGATACAATATCACCACGTAAAATATGGCGATATGTTGCTGTATCACCACTAGTCTGCACGCTGAACTCGTCCTTACGTGCTGCTGGCATCTGTGCGGCTCTTTTTGGTCATTTCGCGTATCAAGTGACCCTGATGTGGCCTGCCAAGCTCCAGAACGCAGTAGAAATAATGTTTAAGCTCTTGCTACTGTTATTTACGTTTAAAATGTGCTGATATTTAAATTGATTTTGAATTCATTTTGACACCTAACATCTCCTTTGCACATTTACTACTGGTGCTTCCATATATGCCACTGCATATTGTTTAGTATTCGAAAGAGAGTTTGGGTTCATTTATTAATTCATATCTATATATTTCCTTTTGAAAACAAAATATGAATTTATAATCGTCGATTATCGTGTTTTATTTATTTATTTAATTATTATTGGGTCTGTCAGGAAGACAGACCATTTATTATTGTGCTATTAATGGCAAAAAAGAACATGTCTCACGTTAAAGACCGGCACGCGAAGACCGTCAAACGTAAAGAAACAACGGAGTGGTCAGGCCGAAGGCCTGACCCCTCCGCACACGATGATATATTTTTTGCTTTGGTAGGTCGTACGGCCCGGCCACAAATCGGGTTAAAACGTGTAAAAAGTACCGTTTACCATTGATCGCCGTCTGACTTACGGATCATGCACAAATTTAAAGTGTAAATAGGCGAAAAAAATTTATTTATTTATTATTTATTATTTCAGCCTTTTTTCGGCAATTAATGCGGGTCGTACCGAAGCACGCACACCCGCGTGTTATATATCAAAAATTAGAGCTTTGTTGCGTGAGGTGTGCTATTACTTTTATAAGCGATCGGACTGGGCCTGGCTGAGCTATTAACGCTGAAACAGGGTAATTTCCCATTGGAATGTATTGATCGCTAGTTTTAGCATTGGTAGCATTTGTAAAAAAAAACTTCTTTGAAGTGATACTGCAGTACCACATTAAAGAATTCCCATTTTACAAATTACATGCCCGCAGCCGTGACCAATGCCCGGACAGACCCATCAAAATTTCCCCTGGAATTTTGGCTTCTAGTTGGGTCTGTCAGGAAGACAGACCATTTATTATTGTGCTGAGAATGGCAAAAAAGAACATTAAAGAACGTTAAAGACCGCCACGCGAAGACCGTCAAACGTAAAGAAACAACGG